>NC_083764.1:64148193-64340693 GCF_963514075.1 Conger conger | reverse complement strand
TCGGAAGTGCTGTCCTGGGTGTGCAGTTCAACACAATGTCCAGTAGATGGTGCTATTTATACACATATTACAGTAGGTCAAGCGATTGGGCGTAAAGTATTGTAATGGGAGTAATTGTATCAGTCTGGCCAAAAACAGCTTTTCTGTATCAAGTAAATCAGAAGAATTCAACATAGACCCAGAAATATCACTGTAACAAACTAACACAATTCTGGCATTTATTGTTTCCCTCCATAACAACCAGAAAGGATTCACACAACAGTATTATGCACTATTAATATTAATAAAACAATCTTCATAGTATCAATGCTAACTGAGACTTTTTTTCACAGTTTAGAAAATGAATAGTGTGATTGTGTAATTATGAAGTAAACTGGTATGTGTGCTATGCCTGCTGTCTGTTTAAAACACAAGACAAAATATTAGCCTCAGATGTCTGAAGGATTTGGAGGGGTTAGTGTGAACTTTAATCGTAATCGCTATTGACAACAGTGACTCTTCAGTTGAATAACTTAAATTTGAAAAAGTATGTCATGACAAACAGAAAAAAGACATTTATTTGCTGATATGTGAGCAATGCTTTAACCTACATAGCATCTGATCATTATTTGATTTTTTTTTAAAGCACACCTTTGATAAAACTATCAATTTCCTCAAAGTCAAGAACCAGTTTTAAGAATTTGAGGAACTAGCTAGGAGTCATTCATAGACACTTTGCCACTAGAAGGTTAAGCCCTGTGCTTTTTGGAGCGTCATTTAGCAGGCTCGCAGTGGTTTGGAAGTTCAAAGCCTCTGGGAATCGAGTTTTAAATGTAATCACGTTGTGTTTGTGTGGGCGTGCTTAGAAGTTGGCCCAGACAAGAGCTCCTAAAATGACTTCATGATCCAGTTTTACCCAGTAATACTGGCAACCAGATGGTTCCCGAGCAACCAATGATTATTTACCTCACAGACACTCCACTGATTATTTATCTCAGGCACTCCACTGATTATTTATTACATTACATTACATTACAGGCATTTGGCAGACGCTCTTATCCAGAGTGACGTACAGTTGATTAGACTAAGCAGGAGACAATCCTGGGAAGAGTCAGATTGCAAAGGTCAAACATAGTAAACGCACTCTCAGAAAAAGGTTTTACTGGGTCGGAACCTTATAGGTACATAACATTTTCCCTAGCTAGAAATGCACAATTCATTTGTACCTTTTTTTGTGTGTAAAAGGTACTTATTACCCAAATTTAGGATACATTTTGGAAAAGTACACTATCCGTTTATTTCAGAGTGTACAGGACATCATATTGCAAAATGCATCTATGTCAGCCCAGCCACTCTTGAAAGATGAACATCAAATTAACAATCAACAATAATAATGAAAAAAAGAAACCACTAAGAGGCACACTGACCCCCCCCACAGAGGAAGTAGACTGTAATATGCCGTAAGGAATTGACTTGTGGGGGCAAACGTCCCTTCATAGAAATAAGTGAGTCACCTTCAAATTGCACCCATACAAACCACGAGTGTTGCGTCAGGTCAGAAGTCAGGAACCAGTGTTGACATCTTCTGACACAAGTAATCTGGCAATCCCCCGTAGCCAAACAATTTCTGTCTAATAAGACAACAAATACGTTACAAATAATCGTTAACGTTCTATATTTGGGGAAAGGCAAAGAGGTGTTTGTACTTCTGTGATCACATGAGAACCGTGATTCCCACCCGTGCATGCAGGCACCAGAATCCAAACAGCAGCCTGTCCAAAGTCTCTTGCATCACCTCTCAAACATTCTCACTCAGATGTGGTTTAACACTCATACAGTTGACGGAACAGACTCTAACGACATCTTCATTCGAACCGCAGGTATGAAAATACACTCAAACAAAATCACATCAGCGAAGCCGTTGCTATGCTCTAGGACGACATATTTATTTTCCCCGTTCATGTTTGTTAACATTTCAATTAATATTACTTTTTTAATAGGCCCCTCTCGCTAGCTGATGCCGCCACATTTTCCCACCACGCCCAATACCCATAAAAACTAAATCCCACACAAAGGAGGTTGTATCAAAGAGCTTATATGTCCCACGGTCTCCGGGCGAAGTCTGGGTCTCCTAGCAACAGCGCACGTCTGCCTTCAGAACAGGACACCCCCGCCCGAAAATCAGCATCAATACCCGTCCTCGCCTCGCGTGATCAGTATCTGTGTAATGTCAGAGGTAAGAGAGGGAAAATAATATCGAGCTCGTAAAAAAAAATGTTATCCCAAAAACTATCGCACTTCTTCGCAACCGTCAGCTGTGTACGGCGGTTTGCCTTTCGCCACGCACGTGCGGCTTAGCTACAACGGCAGGAAAACGAGGCTTCTCCACAAATCAACACTTGCTGCTATACATCGAAAACACCGTAGCACTCTATCAGATCAACACGATTTTGTCAAGCCATTTTTCCTTTTCGTGTTATACGGCCGTTCGTCTAACCGCTATAAAGTGTTATGAATACATTTGACAAACATAATAATTGTAGCCAAAGTGCAAAACTGGATCAGATAATGGAGGGTGGAATTATTAACATGTAATTCTATTCAACCACATACTTAAAAAAATCCTGAGATCATTTTATTTTTTTATGTTTAAATTCCAAGCTTGTGGGAACTTTCTCTCCATGAACCACACTTTAGACAAACATCACTTCTGAGTTATTTTAAAACCTGATTCCATGCAGCCGTTTGATTTGCTTGAAGATCATATCGTTACATTACAGTGCGGACATCTGTCAAAGGAGGGTTCTATTGACTGCAGATGCTAGAATGACTCCAACTCCACCAACACCAATTTATCAAAAAAACTGTATTGTACATTCCCTCTGAAACAGTACATGGCACTGAGGGTACTAGTCTGAGTAATCATCCTTCATTCATGAAAATGAGAGCAGGGGAGGGAGGATGGGAGAGAAAGAGACAGAGAGAGCGACCTTAGACAATGACTCAAGTTTCCCAGCAAGGGTAAGGAGAGATAAATTTGGATGCCCTTGAAGACAGGAAGTGGGCTGCCCACTTCCTGCTTCCACAAACAAAAGATTCAAGGTCAGCTGAGCCAGTGCTGATCACATGATCCCAGACACAATGAGGTGGGAGGATGAAGTGGAGTGTTTGGGAGAAGAGTCTGCCATCAGTACATCCTCATATAAAGTGATAATCTTCCACTTTGTGGAGCGTCTTAACATGGAGCTAGAGTCTCCCAGCTGCCCGAAGAGCTGAAATTTCTACTTTTGGACAGGCAATTAAAAAAAAATGTTTTATTCAAGAGACATAAACCCTAAATGTAATAATGGCAAAAAGGTTTTAATTTAAAAAACGAGTTCAAATTCGCAAACTGAAAATTTTATTCCAGGTTCAAAATAGTAATTACAGGGTTGAAGTGAAGAGTATGAATTAGAAAGGACTCTTATTTTGGCAGCATCCTCTTTGGGACCCATGACCCTCTCATTATTGGCTTTAGTACAGACCCTTTTCTTATACTGCATGTACTGTATACACTCACAAAGCACTTTATTAGGAACATTTTTACTTAATCGCATGAATAAGTAGGTGTGATAATCTAATCAGCCAATTCTGTGGTAGCAGTGCAATGCATACAGTCATGTAGATACGGGCCAGGAGCTTCAGTTAATGCTCACATCAGCCATTAGGATGGTGAAGAAATGTGATCTAAGTGACTCTGACTGTGGAATGATTTTTGGTGGCAGACAGGGTGGTTTGGGTATCTAAAAAAAAAGCAGTTCTGCACACAGAAACGCCTCGTTAATGAGAGACGTCAGAGGAGAAGGGCCAGACTGGTCAAAGCTGACAGGAAGTCAAATAACCACACATTGCAACAGTGTTATGCAGAACAGCATCTCTGAACACACAATGCATCAAACCTCTTAGTGGATAGGCTACAGCAGTAGAAGTAAAAAAAAACTAATGTAATAAATACCTAATAAAAGTGTTCACAGAGTGTATATAAACAGCAAATGTCTTGAAATAGATCACAAAAAAGACGTAATTTCAGCTACATCATTTAATAAATGAACGTTCATTTGTTCCTTTTTTTGTTGTTTTTTTGTTTTTTTTTTACATGAACCATGTTCACAACATCTCTCTCCACAGCCTGTTTCACATGGACACAGAACAAACAATGGTGAAAAAGAACACAACATTAAAAACATGATAATAATAATAATAATAATCATAACAATGACAATTATAATAGTGCCATTTTTTTTTTAATCCCTTCCGATACCTGCTCCATGAGCCTTGCTCTCAGCCACGTCCCGGTGAAAGTGCTCCACGTGACGCAAAACAACGCCTTTTCAACCCTCAAATTCAGAGTGAAAACATCACAGACGCACACCGCTTTGGTAGAGGGAGGGGCTTGTCGAGGCTCGAAGGCGAACAGCACGCCGTGTTCGGATCGCCCCCACGCGGGGGGGGGGGGGGGGGGTCACGACCCGTTCCGGAGCCATCGAGACCCCCCCCCCCCCCCGGAGCTCCAGAACGCTCTAGAATAAATACTAAAATTCTGTCATAAATGTCCCTTTAAGGTTAAATTGCACACTGTAATACATTTCTTTTTTTGAATGATTATTCTCTCTCTGTTAAATGATTGCACAAATGGTGAGTCACCATACTCTGCACAGACAGCCTGGTTCCAGAGTGCAGGGTTTTTAGTTTTTTTTTTTTTTTTTTTTTTCCCAGACAGACGTACACCCGTAGCAGTGCCCAAGCCTTAGCAGGGCAAGCCGTTCAGCATCACGGACTTTAGCAACTGGTAGGTTGCCGGTTTGAATCACAGGTGGGACACAGCCGTCATACCCTTGTGTGTAACGGTACTTAAACCCGATTTGCTTCAGTAAATACTCAGGTTGCACAAATGGATTACACGTTCAAAGAAAACAATGGAAGGCGCGAAAATGCCTAAAATGTAACATATTCAGTCTGCCATCAACGTTCAGAGCAGCTAGCAAAGATTCTCAATTTTTAAACGAGATGGTCAGCTACTTCACTACTCACCCATACAAAAAGCACAGAGCGTCCGTTAACGGATCGTTCCTGGGCCACACCCTTCATTGATATTCACGGGGCGAGGAAACATAACATTCCAACTCCAGGAATGAACCCTTTCAAGAGTATGATTTTTGGAATGTTTTTTTTTTTTTTTTTTTTTCTCTCGCCCATTCAGTGTTCTAGAACTCCACTCCACCAGGAGTGATTGTTACATCAGCATTGGAATGCTCGGTCAAGAGCGAACATTCTAATCAAACAATTGTGATCCCCCACACCTTACAGGAACTTTCAGTCTCTATCACATGCAAATTCACCATCTGGTTTAGTCTCGAGAATCGAGGCGCTGCTCTGGACACTGGCACCGAAGAAAGGACAGAAAGGAAAACATTTTCTTCCCCACCACTCCATTTTTACACTTCTTTTCATATCACAATAAGAACTAAGCATCACATTTAGACTAGCTCTGCCACTACTCTCAAAAACACACAGAAAAGCACTTCACTAGGACTTAAATAGAGTGTAGAAAATGAACACTTGGGAAAGAAAAATAAGAATTTAAGGAGGAAGTCTTGCTTGGACTCCTATTGCCACTCTCCCCAACACAGAATTCAAAAGGTAGTTTATATTTAGGCCTATACATATGTTTGATTCCTTTAAAAAAAGTTAATGCAGGACTTCATGTGTACACATAAGAAAACGTATCATCTGTCGCTATAGATAAGCATATAGCTGGTTGTTTATAGTACTGGGAAAAGTTCAAAAATATTAATAAGAAAAATGTAACAAAGCAGGGACGATTTAGTGTGCAGCAGGGGCCATGTCTTACTTGCTTGCAATATTTAAGCACCTCATTGAAATCAGTTTGCGTTGGTGCTTCGTTTTTATTTTATTTTATTATATATATTTTTTTTATCTGTGGCAGATTTACCCCCACCCCTGACAACAGGTCTCTATGCAACCACCCCCACCCCACCCAACCCATGGCAACCACTTGTTTATGACATCAGCTGCCCCCCTCCCCCTCCAGCAGGAAAACAAAAAAAAGAACACAGAACAAGCCGACCAATCAAAAACCACTGACATCACAGAGGACCTGTGAGCTGTGGATGTGGACAAGCTACAATTTAGAGTGAAACTTATTATTACAAATTATAATCATCTTATTTTTCCCTTTTTTTTTTCTTTAGTTTTTTTTGGGGGTTTTTAAAATACACCCATTTTAAAGTTTTTAATCCCAAGCAAGCAAGAGACGGGGTATAAACGGTGACCTTTCGCGGAAGATTAAATAAAATAAATGTGCAGACAAAGACGATGACAAGAACAAGTGCTTACACAAACCCCAAAGCACGAGGGGGTTAATAATCATTAAAATAAAAAAACACACAAAACACATGAACTCTCACACCCACACACAAAAACAAAAGGAGAGACCACGTACTGAAAACAGGCCATAACGATACTGTTACAAGGCTGGGGTCAAAGGTCAACCCCACCGCCAATCCCCAGCCATGTCGGAGGCCATTGTTTTTTGCATATACCTGTCAATCACAGGGAGGCCACTCCCACGGTGAACGCACGCTCAAAGCCCTGCTTTACCGCACCGACGGAGACTTACTGGGGTCAGCGGAAGTTTACTCTCGTCCGAAACAGACTGCATTATACCTTGGCAAAAGCCTTTAAATGACAGTTAGTGCTGTCAAAGTGGCATCCCAACACAGGGGCAGCGGTCCAGAGAGCTGAAAAAACCATACGACCTCCAGCGAGACACACACACTCAACGACAACTAATGACCTTTCATACTCCCGACAGACAAAACCCCAGAGTTCCTTCTGAATGCATACACACTAAGTGCTGTTTGAGTCCGTCAGGCACGAGAGACTACTGCATGCATGTGTGTGCGCGTGTGTATGCGCGTATATGTAAGCAATGTTCGCGTAGGTGTGCTTTGCTTAAGTATGTGTATGCGCATATGTGCACACTTCTGCTTATCCAATAAGCTTTCACTGCTCAGCATCCTGGCCAATCACGGAGCTTGCTGTAACTAAGACGGGAGGCAAACAGCACCAGAACTCTTTCAGTTCTGCAGGGAGGGGGGGTCTAATACTCAGGTAACAGCTTTTAACCCCCTCAGCACGCACACACTCATGCACGCATGCACGCACTCACGGACGCACACACGCACGCACACAAACACACACGCACCAAGTCAAAGCAAATCTCGACAGACAGGAACAGCACGTGGAAAAAAAACTAAACTGGTATAAGTGTGCATGCGTGTAAAAGGGTGTGCAGGTAAGCAGTGTCAAATCCCGCCCAGGCTTTAACAACCGTTCTCTTCCTCCTCTTCCCTCCCTCCCTCCCTCCTTCCCCTCATTCTCTCCCAAGAACAGAAAGAAAGAGGGATGGCATGCTCCGTCTGGGCGTTGTGCCATCCGGCCCCCACCCCCAATCCAGTCTCCCACCGCCCATCTTCGCAAGAGGGCGTGGTCCTCGGGGCACTGGGCAAAGCCATTGGCTGTTTTTGTGAAAAGTGGGAGGGGGGTGGGAAGGGCTTTTGTTTGGGCTGTGGGTCTGTCTCTGTGCCCCCCCCCCCGTCCCCCTCCCTCCAGTCCTGCCCCCCATGCCCAGGGTCTCCAAACCGACAGGAGAAAGCAAACCAGCCAATCACGTCATCCGTATCCGTGTGTATATAGGTGGGTGGAGGTGCAGGCCCGGACACCGTCAAGAGGAAACGGGAGAGAGGGTACGCGTGGCACAAAAAAAGAAAACAAAAAAAAAATTAGGAAACAAATGGAATCGAATGGGGGAAGAAGGGACAACAAAATGGCGTCCGGACGCGTCCCCCCTGCGCCGCCCGCTCATACGATGGTCTCGTCCGCAGTCTTCTTCATCAGCTTGGTGGAGAGCAGGGAATGCTGGGTAGAGTGCACCCCCTTGGCGTCGGGAATGAGCAAGCGGACCTTCTGATTGGTTCGTCTCCACTCCGAGTACAGCTGACAGTGGTAGCGGAATGACACCTGCGGGGGGGGGGGCGCGGGGAGAGGGATCGTTACGGTCAGAAGGTCAGAAATACTCTATTCAATCATTCTTTGTGCACAGTTAGTCACAGATAGAGTCACAGATAGAGACAGAGATAGAGTCACAGATAGAGATAGTCACAGACAGAGCCACAGACAGAGCCACAGACAGAGTCACAGACAGAGTCACAGACAGAGTCACAGACAGAGTCACAGACAGAGTCACAGATAAGAGTCACAGATAAGAGTCACAGATAAGAGTCACAGATAAGAGTCACAGATAAGAGTCACAGATAGAGACACAGACAGAGCCACAGTTGGGGTTCTTGGTGTGGATGGGCCTCCAGGAGCGGGGCAGGAGGCCCCGGGGGACGCCGGGCTGGCTGGCTCACTCACCAGGGTCCAGAGGACGTAGATGGTGAAGAGGGCCCCGGTGAGGGCGATGAGCCCCACGGCCTCCAGGCGGCTGTTGAAGTGCAGGTGGTCCTGCGCGCCCCGCAGACACAGCCAGCCCGAGATGGCCGCCAGCGGCGTGATGAACAGGAAGCAGACCATGTCGCAGAACAGCGTGCGCTTCTCGTTCCGCGGGCCGGGGTCCCGCAGCCACTGAGGGGGAGGGGAGGGTCAGAGCGCCAAACGCCAATATACACACTCACCCCAAACGCCAATATACACACTCACCCCAAACACCAATATACACACTCACCCCAAACGTCTCTCACTCACTCACACTGTCACTGGCTCGAGTGATACTGTCGCTCACTCGCTGACACGCTGACACGCTGACACGCTGACACGCTGACACTCACACTCAGACACAGACACAGACACACTCACTCGCTCACACACGCACACACGCACACACACGCTCACACACTCTCACACTCTCACACTCTCACACTCTCACACTCTCACACTCTCACACTCACACACTCACACTCACACTCACACTCACACTCACACACACACACACACACACACACAGACACACGCACGCACGCACGCACGCACGCACGCACGCACGCACGCACGCACACGCACACGCACACACACGCTCACACACACTCACACTCACACTCCACACACACACACACACACACACACACACACACACACACACACACACACCTCAGTGAGGGGGCGGGGCCGGCGCTCCACAGTGAACTCGGTGTGGCAGAGCTCGCAGTAGCTGGTGTTGGAGGAGGAGAGCCACTTCTCCAGGCAGCTCTTGTGGACGGTGCCCAGGGTGCCGGTGCAGTCGCAGGGGGACAGCAGACCCTCCCCACTGGCGCCCTCGTGGCAGATCCGGCAGATGGGGCCGTCGCTGAAGCAGACAGGGGCACAGCGGTCAGCGGAACTGCGCCTCTGACTGAGGGTTCACGGGTTCAAATCCCGGGGGGGAGGGGAGGAGGGAGGGGCACAGCTGTTGTTTCGTTTTTATTTCTCCAAACAGACACTGAAATGGCTATTTTCCATTTATAAACATATCTTGATTATGGCTTATAAAATCCTGAAAGTACATATATTTGTTTGTGTGTATACTATATGTATGTGTGTGCATACTGTATGTGTGTGTATACTGTGTGTGTGTGCATACTGTATATATGTGTGCGTGCGTGTATACGGTATGTGAGTGTGTATGGGTGTTTACTGTACACGTGTATGAGTGTATGTATGTATGTGTGTGTACTGTACGTGTGTGTACGAGTGTATACTGTACGTGTGTACGTGAGAGTGTGTATGAGTGTATACTGTGTGTGTGTGTGTGCATGTGTATATACTGTACATGTGCATGTGAGTGTGTGTGTGTGTGTGTATGAGTGTATACTGTATATGTGTGTGTGAGTGTGTGTGTGCATGTGTATATACTGTACGTGTGCATGTGAGTGTGTGCAAGTGTATACTGTATGTGTGTACGTGAGAGTGCGTATGAGTGTATACTGTGTGCGTGTGTGTGTATGAGTGTATACTGTGTGTGTGTGTGCATGTGTATATACTGTACGTGTGTGCATGCGAGTGTGTGTGTGTGTGTGTGTGAGTGAGTGTGTGCATGTGTATATACTGTACGTGTGTATATGAGTGCGTGTGTGTGTGTATGAGTGTATACAGTATATGTGTGTGTGTGTGAGTGAGTGTATACTGTATATGTGTGTGTATACTGTACATGCGCGCGTTACCTCTGCGTTCCCAGGGCCTTGATGACGGTGGACAGCAGTCTGCCATCCTTGGCAGTGACCTGGGTGACGTACTGGGCCTGCCGTGTGTCCGACTCCTCCACGCTCTTGGACAGCTCAGCGTTCCCAGCGCAGTCACACAGAGAGCCCGGCAGGTGGCAGCACTCGCCCGTCGTCATGGCGAGGCCTGGTCCGGGCGGGGGGGGGGGGGGGGGGGGGGGAGGGGCGAGGCGGGGGGGCCGGGGGGCTGGGACGTGCACAGGGGCCGCTAGGGGCCCAGACACCACACCCTGGAAACTCTAATTTCGGTCAGGTGGGGCCCTGGGAGCAGACAATGAGAACGGATAGGCAAGGTCACAGGAAGCAAGGCCCGGATCTGTTCTCAGAATGGAAAATATATATATAATAATAACAATAATTATGCAATGAAAGACAAGAAGGAGTGACTTACCCAAGAGATATTTTTACTACGGTGCTGCGTATGTAAATCAGCACAGTAGTGACAATATCTCATGATAAGCCGCAAACCTTTTTTTAAATAACAGAACGGAGCGCTTCTGAAGCGTTTACGATATCTCCGTTACAGGGAATCGACCGAACCTAAACCAAAGCGGTTCGGTTAAGAGCGACTCATCGTGCAACAATGTCACTTCTTTGAATGTCTCTCAGCCAATCGCGGTGCGAGGTCGGAACTTATTGTGTAACTTACAAATAAAACCACAAACTTGGGAAATTACTGGGCTAACTGCAGATTAGATCGGATCGGACGAAAACAAGAATGAAACGGGACTTCCAGGAAGTGAGGCTGACGATGCTATCTGGAAGCATGGGGAGGAGGCATCGAGTGCAGGAAAGGAGGATACATTTCCCTGGGTATTGGGACGCACCACAAATCTAGGCCCCATTCCGTCACCAAACATAGTCACCGGCCGGCGTAGCCTCTCACGATTGGCTAATGGAAGGTGTCACAAGATGTGGCCTCACTTCCTGCCTGTATTATCGCACGACAGTTGACGTGCGAGGGGGAACATTTAACCAAGGTGACTCATGCATCAAGTACAAGGGCAGGCACTTGACACCATCACCAAAGGAAAAAAACTTTCCAAACAATGAATGTAATTAAAGGTGGCAGTAACACCTGACGTTCATATAATGAAACCACATGGAGTCATTAAATCCCGCTCCTCTTTTTTGGGGGGTCAGTCCACCTGGCCCAGGCCTGACGTCTCCCCCCTTAGCGCTGTCAGCGGCACCACATTCTGCAGTCAGGGTGCCAGCGGCAACATGCACGCCCGTGTGTCTCTTCTCCCGGGTCACTACGATGACAGCCGAGAGGTCGAAACAGAAATTTTTTTGAATTAAATTTGGCAGAGACATCTTATTCACTCCAAACAGCCGAGTGCCCTTCCTTCTGCTCTGACGCGGGAACTTAATTGGCACAGGGCACAGGATACAACGCTGCCCCTCCCCCGCTCCTATAACCGAATTAATCGCTTCAAAATTGAGAGATAAATATGAGAGTAGCGGAGAAAATGTAATATACTTAACGTTGTCCTGCTTTTTATCATTATTTATATTCCCTCCACCTAGATTTCCCTGAAGCAGGGGCAGAAACCAATGTGGGGGCAGCTGAGGAGATGTAATATACTTAACATTGTCCTGCTTTTTATCATTATTTAGATTCCCTCCACCTAGATTTCCCTGAAGTACAGGCAGTAACCAACGTGTGCAATAAATAAAACGTGCTCCGAACCTGCGCGACCCTTCTCTTTAAAAAAAAAAGAAAAAAAAGAAAAAGAGAGAAGAAGAAACGGTACAAACCATGCGTCAGGAAGCGGCCTGCGCTCGTCCCGATAACCCAGATACGGCGGGTCCGCTGGCTGAGTCACGGTTCACGCGCGGTAAAGCCAAACCGCGCGGGCTACAGCACCGGCGCGAACGCTCGCGCTTTGACTGCCTCCTTGGGTCAATCGGCAGTCTCCTCAAATGCAGTACTGTGCAAAAGTCTTAGGCAGCCAAAACTGAGAAATAATATATACACATATGTTTATATAAATACATACATTTAGTCTTCGATGTTTTTTTGTTTTTTTTTCTGCATTGGTGTATCAGTAGAAACGAGCCAATTTGAGTTGCCAAACTATTATATAGAAATATTAAAAGGGACTTTTTTTTGTATTTCATTAAATAAAATTAAAAAAGTATTATAACTTATTAAGGAATAGACCACTTTTCTGTCTGGGTTTACCTGGACAGCCAGAAGCAAGTGAGACATCCAAAGTCGGCAGAAGAACTGTGGTATGTACTGAAATATGTTTGGAATGACCTACCAGCCGATTTTCTCATAAAACTGCAAGACAGTGTACCCAAGAACCCATGAAGTTTTAAAGTGGTCACAACAAATATTGATATTGCACTTTTTTTAACTTTTCATTATTTTTGGAAACATCTTCGTTTTACAGATTTTTGTCCAAGACGTTTCCACAGTACTGTATAAGCTACATGTTAATATGTGACGCTTCATATTTCGACTACTTCTATTTGTAGCCATGTTAATTTGGAGATACAAGATGTATTTTATATTTCTTTGCATTGTATAGCCCATAGAACACTGGCAAGCTTTTAGAAGCATTGTGTGTAAGAAACCAGTTTTGCTGTTAAGTATTAAGCATCTTTCATAAATGTATGAATTTGGACAATCATTCATTTATAAATGTATTTATTTGGAAAATCTCATTATTAGCTGCAATGCCACAGGGTTGTCATCATCTGTAACAAATTATACCAAAAATATAAATAAAATAGTTAATTTATTTATAAATATTATATAATAACTGATATTCAGAATGTGGCTCTGAATGATGACAACCCTGTGGTATTGTATATCAAATAAATTCAATAATTCTTCAGATCTACATAATGTCCTACATTTTGTTTCCTAATTCAATCACAACCCCAAGATGACGTGATAACCATTTCGCAAATTGTAGCCTTCCATTTCCCTGCAAACATGCAGGCTGCACACTGCGTGGGAGTCGGATTTTAAACATGATTTTTGAACCATTATATTTAGGGGAATCTTTGCCCTTAGAATTTCCAGGGGGAAAAGGCAAAGGCTTTTCAAGGGATTTAAAAATCATGTTAACAGTGTAAATTCTGGACTTCGTGTGCAATGTTTTGAGTAACGTATGTATGCAAGTTTAATATTTCCAACTGATCTTTTCGCCCAAATCTTTCCATAAATGCCAGATACCATCGGCTCGCGCTGATGGGTAATACGCAAACTAACATTTATCTTGGGGGGGGGGATAAATCAAATTAAAATAATAAAATATCTTCTCGAAGTCGCTGATCCGC
This sequence comes from Conger conger, assembly GCF_963514075.1. NCBI lineage: Eukaryota > Metazoa > Chordata > Actinopteri > Anguilliformes > Congridae > Conger > Conger conger. The sequence continues at coordinate 64,327,101 of NC_083764.1, read as the reverse complement.
ACCAACAGCACTCACTGCTGCATTAAAACGTGGCTTTAAAAAGCTGACGGATAGAAAACGCGCTTTAGAAAGCTGAAATGGAGCGTCGCAGATTATAGTGCCAATAAATAGTTACCCCATTCCAAACAACTCGTACAACATAACGCTTCCATCCTAAACTCATATAGGTGGCGGACTGCGTCAATAAGCCATCTGCTTTGGCAATGTCTTCCAAATAAACACCGATTAGTTCGTTCCTTTAACTTAGCTAATAAAGACCGCAGAATATATTGAATTATGGTGTCGTCCGTACAGTGGTTAGATATAAAACGTCGCTGTGTACGAGCAGGAAAAAGATTAACGTTCCTATTAGGCTGGTTACCAGATGCCAGTAAACTTTGTCAGCAAAATTTAACAATCCAATAAATTCATAATTTTCATTACAATAAGACACATTTGTGAAATTTATAATTACTGTGTTGCGGGAACAAACTATTTTCAGCTGTCCTCACTTTGATAATGTCAGTCATCAGGCTAAGTTAATGAATCTCCAAACAAGACAAAGTAATGAACTGGCTAGCTGGCTGGCTAGCTAACATATTAGCATCCTAGCATAACATTAGCCACCATCCCTAGGCGATACCCCACCTGGGAGAGGAAATTTCAATTCTGACGCATGACATGGCCCTTTGAGGTCAGTTATCCGACATGCACGCACAACAACATATTTTAAAACAGCTGAACATATAGAGCTAGCTAGCTGGCTTCAAAGGCAATTCGGAGAACGGGCCTCTTCAGCCAGCGTTAAACCCATCAGACACATTAACGTTACTCGCATCACCATCAACGCAGATGATGATAGAAATTAGATTAAAAAGTCAAAGACGACCAACCCCACTAACTCTAGCCAAGCTTAGCTGACGTTAGCTAGCTAGCTTCATCAAACCGAGTCAGGCAGGAGCAGACGCCGTCTAGTCGTAGTAGCTAGCTGCTATACATTAACAAGCTAACTCCCAACTCCCAACTCCCAACGTCTGCCGCATCCACAATGCCAATCTTATAGATTAACGTTAGAGATTCAAAACGCAGAGAATGACACTTCAGCATTATCATGTACGAGCTAATACACTAATGGTGTCACTCGGCTGAAACAATTCAACTGAAAACCTGAATCATATCATCCAATTTACCTTAACGTTAGCATGAGACCAAACTGTAAGACAGCTAGCTACTGATAGCTAGGCTAACGTTACATTCAAATCGTTTTACTCGAAGAAAAAACAAAGTATGGGGACTCACCAGCTAGCTATATTGCTCCTTTCTGTCATGTTTTGGAGATGACACTCGTCTGTCAAATGTGTAACTGAAATTCCCCAAATATTATTGTGTTATTAAAACATATCTGACGATCTTGCTAGCCTTTTAAATCCTCCGAAGACAACAACCTTCCCCAACTGTCTCTCTGAAACGGTATGCGTACGCTGTCACCGCATCGCACCATTAACAGGTCACTGATCACCTCCGCCTCCGAATCCGCAAAACGTTCAGGAATCACAGGTTTGCGTGAACTCCGCATCGGTCGCAAATGGAAGTATCCAATCAGAGGGCAAAAAACAGATTGGCGTGTAAGTGAACCAATCGGCTCGTCAGCGTGAAATCGTCTAATATTTTAACAGCAAGAAAATTAAATGGAAAAAGCCACAGACGATAAGAAACGTAAATGAGCACGAAAGGAAACCACACCCCCAGCTGTTGTTTGGTGCGGGTTTGAAGTCACACCACAGCTCGAAGAAATGTCAGATATAATTTGGAATCAGCGATGAGCGTCTAATTTTCGCTTTCATATTTCCTAATACATTGCACATCTTCTAGATTAGAAGACTGAACACCTCAATTCATTTTGATACCTAAATCATCCTACATTCCGTTGTTCTTTGAAAATGTAGACAATATGCAATATTTTTTTCCTTTTAATAATTCCAATACATTCACAACTTTATTATATAGTGCATAGTATGTGGTTGCTTTTTGATCATGGGCTATTGGCTAGGTTAGCATCACAATGTCCTTCTTACAAAGGGAAACATAATTGGCGCTGCAGTGTTTGACTCCGTTCTGTAAGGAAGATGGGCAAGCAGAGAAGGAGACGTTGTCAGGGTGAAATGTACGTTTCTTTATTGTCTTTAATCCTCTCTGAATGGAGGCATTTAAAAACCACCAGGTAGCTTCAGTCAGTGACAACAAAGTCAAATCAACAAATGTTCCAAAGGTTAGGCTACCATGTCACAGGCAAATTAATCAGTTATCTGTCTGCCCATTTCTAGGCCCCTATTCAAACATCATTCACATTTTAAAAACGAATTAATTTATTTTTTCAGTTCCATTTCCTTTGACACGTTTGCGTTCAATTTGGCAACTGAGAAATACTTTATATCAGTAATATAAAAAAACTATTCCAGCGTACATTTGATTGAGGACAAAGCACACTGCAGATTAAATGAAGAGCCCTCATAGGTTTGCAAGGGTGAATACTAAGACTTTCATTAAAAAAATTGTTAAAACTTGCTCCCAGTTGGGAAAAGTGACCTCCCACCATACATTGACACTCAATGCACTGGTCCAAGATTAATTTCTTTTGATGTAACTATATTTGCTTTCTTTTTATAATTATTGGTAAATGTGCTTCTATCGTTTGCCATTTGATGATCCTGAGATTTTCCTGCTGTTGGGAATTTAGAAAAAAAAGCTGGATACAAAAATAATTCCTGAAGAATCCCCACAAGGGGTGAATACAACTTTAACTTTGGAAGTCTACAATACAAAAAATATGTTCACGAAAGGTTTACTGGAAATTGTCAAGGCCCAGAGGCCCCTGTAAACATATAAAATTACATACTGGGATTAATGTATACATGGAGGTAACTTTCTAGATTTTTAATGCCCACATACCATATTTAAGGACACAGACACTCTAACCATGAACCAGCATTTGTAAACAGGTATTTAATAATAATAATAATAATAATAATAATAATAATAATAATAATATAAAGAACAAATAATTCCAACTAAAATTTTATGTATTTGACCAGGATGGTGTGCTTCTACCATCACAGGTGACCTGGTGACATCACCCAGGTGAGATCAGCAAGTGTCAGAGACTCAACAAACCACAACAGACAAAATAAATGTGGTTTCGTCATAAGATACAGTACCGAGTGTGCATGACCTAATAGGCACATACACTTTCAATCACACATCACGTATACCAAAGGCCAGAAGTGTTCATATAAAGTGTTCACTCCCATTATTTAAAAATCATAATAAAGAAATATGGACTAACTAGTCACTTACACTGCTCTAAGTTTATACCATGTACATACAGTATGCCTGTACATCTACATATACACATACATATATAGTACACTGTATGATCCTATTACTGTATATAAAATTAAAGTGTTAACATGCAGACTGAACCCATTAGATGTCAGTTAAACGAAAGGAATGATTTAAAAAATGGCGGTCAGACTTCAGATTTGTGCTCAAACCACACCTCATCACAGAATGCCTCTGACTGCCCTCAGCTGGACTGCAGCGTACAGAACTGGCTGTGGCGACAGCCTCGAATGGGTCCATCAGACCAAAGCAGACCAAACACAAAAACAACAAGAAAAGGTTAAAAAAAACAAAACGAAAAAAACTTTAAGAACAGAGAGATGGAAAGAGAGAGAGAGAGCACTAGGAGCAAATGGGGGGGGGGGAATATGTCCCTTGCCGTGGGAAAGCGCTGCCTTGCCCCATCCCCTCTCTCACCGTAGTGTACTCCCAGCATGCAATAGGACACCCAGAGTGGCCCTGGGCTTAGGGGCCCGGTGTGGCCCTGTATCTGTGGCACATCTGCAGGTCTACCCCTGAACTCAAGAGAGAGTCCCATCCCACTCCTCCCCTCCAAAAAACATGAAACGAGCAAGTGACTTCCACCCCAACAACACACAGTCCCGTCATTCTGCTCGGCTGGTCTTGTCCTGTGGGAGGCCCTTCGCCAGCACCAGAGGGCTGTCTTTGCTGGGATTGGTGGCTTCGTCGCCCCGTGGCTCGTAATTGGCCGGGGGAGTCCGAGTGCAGTTGATGGGCACCTTGACCAAGGCAGGCTGAGGTATGTCCTTCTGTGGATGTAAATGAGAGAAGTTAAAGGCACAGTCTGCAGGAATTTTCACCTGCAAAATATTACAAAAACAACATGCCCAGTCATTCCTATGATGCACTGGCAACCTGTGTCTGTGTTCACTTCTGCCCAATACCATGCTTGTCTACTTACATGTGCTAGTCTTTTCCATTTCTGTGCTGTGTCTGAAAAGCATGCGTCAAAACACACTGAACTCATAGGCTGTATGATCCAATACAGGAGGAGGAGGGCAAGAGAGGACATGCGGGAATTGGCTACTTTACTGCAGTGTCGCCCTTGGCAACAGACTGCAAAACCCACGCTGAATAGGGAGGAAATGAAAGGAGGGGGGGCGTGGGGGTATGGGTGGGAAGCAGACAGGAAGTGAACTTTAATGTGTGTGTGTGTGTGCGTGAGATATTGTTCTATTCGTTCATTTAAAAACTCCCATTCGAGTTTCACCGTCCGGTAAACGGCATTCTTAATTTTTCCCTGGAAGCACAGTAAAATTGGAATTCACCGCAAAGCCACTTCCTGTCCAGAACTGGGGGAGCTCCTTGCGCCACAGCGCCACCGCCAGGCTGGAGAGGAGAGTGCAGGGCACCAGGTACAGGAGGGCAGGCTGGGCCGCCTGCATGAGGGCCAGCACCGCAAAGGTCACGAGCAGCCCGACTCCATAGCCTGCGGAGACACAGGGGAAGGGTCAGGGGTCAAAGTTCACCAGAGCACGGCTGCCAAATTAAAAGTGTCCTTCGGGTGTGGCACACGCAGGCAGAGAAAGGAGCTGGAAGAAAACACAAGGGACTGGGAACACATTGCGTTAGAGGATCTATGCAAAACTACATCATTCATAAGCATTACACTGCATGATTTCATCAATAGGTCTTATTTGACACAAACCACAAATGATGTCACACGTAACGGTGATGAAGTAGTTCTTACAGTACATCACAGGAAGCAGAGGAAAGATCATTCATGTTTGTACAGATGTTTTGGACTAAATATGCCAAGAAATATATCCAGGCTTCAACTTCAAAAAGACTAAACCTGGGGTGTCTAATCTTATCACAAAAGCAGCCACTGTGGGTGCAGGTTTTAATTTTTAACCGGCACTTTTCAAACTGATTCAACCAATTAACTAATCACGGTCTTCAATCAAGTAGAAAACTACAGCCTGCGCCAACACCTGCCCTTTTTGGCTAAAACTGGACATCCCTGGTCTAGTGTGTGAAAAGAAGGGAGGAGAGAGGAGGGAGAGGTCCGGGCTCACCAATGGTACAGGCCAGGAAGTAGATACGCGAGGTCTGCATCTGTACGTCAAACCGGTGGCAGTAGGCCACAAGCAGGCCTTCCGGAAACAAGAGCACAAAATGGCGGTCAGGGATGCACGTATACACTTCTCCGTGTCATCAAAGAATCACTGAAAAAAAAAAAAAGTCCTCATCCTATGACTAAATGGGTTTTCTTGGAAATGTGCATGTGTTCTGAATCATTCAGGGACATGACTTAACATGAGTACTTGTTAAGCCAAAAAAAACAAAAACAAAAAAAACACCACATTTCTTTTCAAATACTACTTGTTTCCCTGCACATTAAAGTACATACCAAGATGGATACAAATAAAAAGATATAGCTCCAAGACAAACTTAGCAATTATTATTATCAGGGAATGGTCATGTGCATTTAAGGGAAAATGCACCTTACCTGGCGCACAGGTGACCTTACCTGGCACTAAGATGTCCCCAAACCCCAGCAGGGAGAAGGGGCGGTCACACAGCGCCAGGGGGGAGGAGTTCAATCTGGGCACCTTCAGAACCATAGGAAGCTGAGGACACAGAGTAGAGACTGTTTATCCACCGAGAGATGGCGCAATGGGTGGCACTTCCTGATCTGACTAACAAGTTCCCACTCAATCTGATGAGTTGTGGGGTTCTGGGAATGGAGCTCTCGTACTTCTTGGCTGCTACAGATACAGTATCTTTGGCCAGGCAGCTGAATACCAGCCTCTACAAGAAAAGGAAATGTGTTTCGGGACACACGATGTTGCACATCTGTGCGATGACACATAATAACCATTTTAAATAGAGGAAAAGGCATTGCGACAGGTTTTTTTTTTATCACTGACGTGACCCTGCTTTGAGCATCTCTGCGTGAAGGCTACGGACGCAGAGATCACATTTCCAATCTCTGAAAGAAACGGCGAATAAACTCACTTTTTCCTGAGTGTTTGAATTCGATGGACCAGTCGCCACCTCCACCATGATACTCTTCCCGTTCTGCAGGCAAGATCAGATTAAAATCAAAAGGAGATTACACTGCATAATGTTCACTTCCCTTATCAAGAAAAACTCGAGATGAGTATTCATCAGGTTTATTGGAACAGCAGCAACTACATTGTTTAAGGAGGACCAGTAACTAATTCTTACAATCAGCAACCGTGCTAAAAACAAACATTACAATCAAAAACATCGGCACAATCAGCTTATTCAAATAATCTTCTTAATCAACCTGTTCATATCATATTCAACTTTCCAGTAAACATACAGATATCAGACCAATTTAAAAGCACGGAGCAGAGGCACTCACCTTTGTGAGGAAGGGGGTTATGAACACGAAGAAAACGTCGTAGACAAACAACACGAGCAACAGCAGCGTGCAGGCCTGCGAAGGAAATGACATCATCGGCATGACCCACGAGTCCACCTTTAAAAGCTGTCACCAAAGCACCTCCCCTTTTATGCTGCGGTTTTATTGTATCCGTAGCTGTATGAGTTCTACTGTATTTTTATATGTGTTCCGGTGCTATATAAATAAGCCGTATTATATTGTTTTTATTTATGGAACTCACCTTAAAGGTAGGCAGCCTGATAGTTTTGAGCATATACAGACAGAAAGCAATTCCCAATGCATCCTGTAGCACCCACGCCCACCTGTTAACCACGGAGAACCAGCCTTACCACAGGGTTACAACAGCATTACAACAGCCTTACTACAGCGTTACTACAGCGTTACAACAGCCTTACCACAGGGTTATAACATAGAGCAGGGCTACAACAACCGGCAACAGGGATTACACAGTCCCACCAATACATACAGGTGCATCTAAAAATATTTGAATATACTTTCATATATTCTAGATTCATACTTTTTAGAAGGTCGACATTTCTGTATTATAAATCCTTTTTCTGATTGGTCTTATGTAATACTCTAATAATTTGAGATACTGAGAAATTCTTAACTTTTCCACAATATTCAAATTTTTTGAGGTGCCCCTGTATGTGCACTTTGGCCCAGTTTGCTATTCATAAACTAAAGGACAGTGTATAAAGAAGCTGACAGAAATTGAGAATGGACTTAATTCCCCCCCCCACCATATTCAGCCTTACACAACAAGAAAGGTATTCCAACTAAAGTCACAGTTCTCCGCCCTACTGCCGGTCACAGAATTCCGCTGCAAGCATTTGTCCCCGGGGGGACACCGTACTCACTGGTCCTCGTTCCGGAACACTCCCCAGGTGACGCTGACGGCCACGCAGAAGGCAGCCAGGACCAGCCTGCGCACCTCAGGCCGCTTGTGACAGTACGGCAGGTTGTTCTCGGGTATCCTGGACAGGAAAACACACGAGAGGGGGGGGCACTGCGTCATTCTGGGCTACGGCCACTCATCCCCGGTCCTGGAGGGCCACGGTGACATAGTACAGAGCTGTCTTGTGTAGTACAGTGTGAGACAGTGCAGTATGATAAAATGGGGTACTGTGGAACGGTATAGTATACGGTGGTACAGTCTGGTACAGTACAGAGTGGTATGGTTTAGTACAGTGTGATTACGATGAGTTACGATACTGTGGCCTGGGGCGGTCTCCACTGCAAGCCTGGGCATCCTGTAGCGTAGTGGTTAAGGTGCATGACTGGGACCCGCAAGGATCGATCGAAAGACACACAGCCGTCGGGCCCTTAACCCCTAAACCCCTAAACCCCTTAACCCCTAAACCTCTAAACCCCTTAACCCCTAAACCTCTAAACCGTGCATTGCTCCAGGGGAAGACTGTCTCCTGCTTAGTCCTCTTCATACTTCATTGTATGTCGCTCTGGATAAGAGCGTCTGCTAAATGCCTTGTAATGTAACGTAGTCTAAATCAACTGTAAGTCGCTTTGGATAAAATAACATGTAGTGTAACGTAATTTAGAAGCCTCACCTGCACTTCCCCAGGGGGATCCTCCGCACCAGAGGCCAGAGGCAGCTGTACAGCCCCACGGAGGAGGCCAGGCAGAATATGGCGATTATCAGGTACACTGGGGCGACACGGAGAGAGAGGGAGAGAGAGAGAGAGAGAGAGAGAGAGAGAGAGAGAGAGAGAGAAGACCGTCAAAACAACATCACAATGCAAAGAGGTTGGCATTTCACAAAGCAGCAAGACTCCCGAGTTAGCTGGATTTTCTAAATTTTCCCACCCAAAGCCGAAACCCTTCTGGACTTGAGTGGAGCCACTTCACGTCGGGCTAACGACCGGAAGGGTTAATGAAAGGATGACGGCGTTGGTTACCCAGCTGATCGTAGAACCGGTAGAGCAGCACCAGCATGGAGCAGCACATGACCATGAAGACGCAGATCATGACCGACGTCACGTCCAGCGTCTCCACGCCCTGCTTCTTCACCGCGCCCTTCTTCTTCTGCTTCATCATGTTCCTCCTGCAGGGCCAGAGCAGCGTTTACACGGAGCCACCTCCTCACAGCGCACCTGGGATCCCCCCGACACCTGAGGTCCCCCCACACCTGGGGTCCCCCCACACCTGAGGTCCCCCCACACCTGGGATCCCCCCATACCTGAGGTCCCCCCACACCTGGGATCCCCCCACACCTGAGGTCCCCCCACACCTGGGGTCCCCCCACACCTGAGGTCCCCCCACACCTGGGGTCCCCCCACACCTGGGGTCCCCCCACACCTGAGGTCCCCCCACACCTGGGATCCCCCCATACCTGAGGTCCCCCCACACCTGGGATCCCCCCACACCTGAGGTCCCCCCACACCTGGGGTCCCCCCACACCTGAGGTCCCCCCACACCTGGGGTCCCCCCACACCTGAGGTCCCCCCACACCGGGGATCCCTTCCCATCCCGGGGATCCCTTCCCATCCCCACCCCAAACGCTCCTACCCTGAGTACTGGCACAGGTGGCAGGGGTAGACTGTCGCAGGTAAAACCCAATACAATGGTATTGTATTCAAAAGCTTTTCCTTGCTTGACTGATCTTCCCTGGGGCAATTGAGCCAACCGAGAGGACCAGAAGTCAGGGATTGGCGGTCCGCTACAGTGAGCCACTTCCCGAGAGCCGGCCAAACTTGCCTTTTGGCAGGACCGGGAATCGAACCCCGGTCCTCGGTGTGCAACTTAGCCATCTTAGCGTGTTGCGCCACCACGGCCCCTCACTCACACACACACTCACACACACCTCTTGATGTCGTGGCTGCTGGCCCAGTACCCGCCGACGGCCACCGTCCCCACGGCCACGATGAAGATGATCACCATGTTGTAGTCCAGGACAGGCTCGCTGGGCGCGTACAGGGCCACCTCCCGCCCCTTCCCAAACGTCTGCGGGAAGATGGGGGAAACGGGGTCACTAATCCCCTTAAGATCACATCGGAATGACCCCGGATAAAAATCACCAGCGACCGAAGAGTACACAATAAACATGCAGACCACTCGTGGGATGTAGCAGAACATAAGCGCTTATTATACGCTAACCCTTTCAGTTCCTTGAGTGCCGTCTGGCACGCTCGACCTTACACCTCTTCAACCAATCAAATTGACCGCTATACTATTGTTTTGAGCCTCTATAAAAGCCCTACTACATTTTCTCAACGTTCTCAACCAAAGCCAAAACCCTTGGGATTTGGTGGAGCCACTTCATATTGGGCTTGGGACTGAAAGGGTTAACTAGGTCCAGCTCTGCTCCAGCAGACACTACAGTCCCAAAACCATTCGCTGTTTAAAGAACTACGTCCCCATTCTCATGACACTACATTCATTTGGCAGACGCTTTTATATTTTATCCAAAGTAACGTACGAGAATTGCATTACCGAACCAGTCTTTGGACAACTGCAGAACACAGGTCGGATAAGGTACAATTGACATAAAGTATAGGTTATCCATAGCCACGAACATCGAGTCCAGTTCACACGGTAATTATAGGCCAAGTCAGCGATGTCGTGGCATGTCATAAACTTGAAGCGAGGCATGACTATAAAAATGATAAGAAACTGCAGCATCAAGATGGAGAAACCAGTGCAAAATTAAAGTGCTTGAAATCTTGCACCAGATATAGTGCTTAGCTTGGTGCTGCAGGTTTAAGGGCTAACGGCTATGGGCTAGCGGCTAAGGGCTAAGGACTATGGGCTAGCGGCTAAGGGCTAGCGGCTAACGGCTATGGGCTAGCGGCTAACGGCTATGGGCTAGCGGCTAGGGGCTATAGGCTAGCGGCTATGGGCTATAGGCTATGGGCTATGGGCTATGGGACTGCCTGGCCTGGCTGTGGTCTCTGAGTCCTGCAGGGTGTAAGAGCCTCACCCTGGCGATGTCCAGCATGTCCGCGTAGCTGAGCAGTGCGACCGGGATGTCGATCTCCTCGTACTGACTCTGGTTTCCGGCCGGTGGAGTCTGAGGCACACGGGCAGACGATTAGGGGAAGTCGGCAATGACGGGCACCGAACACTGTTTATACACCAGTCAGCCAAGCATCCGGACATTTCTCATGGGGACCGTCGTGGGACCTCCATCACGAAGCAGGATTACCGAGTCAGCTGGATAACTGCACTGAGCAAAACCCGGAACCCTCCCAAATCTGGAACATGGACTGTAAAACGTAAAAAGAGCTGGGGTTTACTCAGCACTTTTATCCAGTTAACTAAGTGATCCTGCTTTGCGATACAGGCCCCTGATCCAAGGCTCCAGACCAGTTATGGCTAAAGACAGACAGACATGGCGGAACACACCGGAATGGAGAGGCAGGAGGTTGGAGCAGAGCATTCAGGAGGAGGGTCTAGGGCAGGGGCGCCCAGGTGCCATGGAGGACTCAGAGTGTAGGGAGGTGTAGGGGGTAGGGAGGTGTAGGGGGTAGGGAGGTGTAGAGAGTAGGGAGGTGTAGAGGGTAGGGAGGTGTAGAGGGTAGGGAGGTGTAGAGGGTAGGGAGGTGTAGGGGTAGGGAGGTGTAGAGAGTAGGGAGGTGTCGGGGGTAGGGAGGTGTAGGGGGTAGGGAGGTGTAGGGGGTAGGGAGGTGTAGAGAGTAGGGAGGTGTAGAGGGTAGGGAGGTGTAGAGGGTAGGGAGGTGTAGAGAGTAGGGAGGTGTAGAGGGTAGGGAGGTGTAGGGGTAGGGAGGTGTAGAGAGTAGGGAGGTGTCAGGGGTAGGGAGGTGTAGGGGGTAGGGAGGTGTAGAGAGTAGGGAGGTGTAGGGGGTAGGGAGGTGTAGAGGGTAGGGAGGAGTAGAGGGTAGGGAGTAGGGAGGTGTAGAGAGTAGGGAGGTGTAGAGGGTAGGGAGGTGTAGAGGGCAGAGAGGTGTAGAGGGTAGGGAGGTGTAGGGGGTAGGGAGGTGTAGGGGTAGGGAGGTGTAGGGGGTAGGGAGGTGTAGGGGGTAGGGAGGAGTAGAGGGTAGGGAGGAGTAGAGAGTAGGGAGGTGTAGGGGGTAGGGAGGAGTAGAGAGTAGGGAGGTGTAGGGAGTAGGGAGTAAGGGCTCGGTTTGCCTTCTTACCAGTCGGTCCTTGCTGACGATGAGCAGCCCCTTGGCACCGTTGATCTGAGCCAGCCTCACCTTCTCGTAGAAGGTGCAGTTGCCCCGGAGCACTATGGGAATGCGGTTGGGGAACCCCTCGGAGGGCACCTCGGAGGGGTGGCACAGCACCGACGACGTCAGGTCGTGGATCTGGAGGCGGGACTTGGGGGTCACAGAGAAGGAACCAATCAGAGGAAAGTCTGACAACACAAGCGGCCATCTTTCTTTTCTTGTTCTTCTGTTTTTTTTTGTTGTTTTTTTTTTTAAACACACTATGAGTGACTCACACTTCAGATTTCAGGAAGAAGATGGGACTTTACAGATGCTCACCAAAAAATTTTACTTCGAATTTAACTACCGCCCCACAATCACTGGTTAGTATGAGTTTTATGTAGTATGCGATTTGGGAGAGGGGCGTACAATTTTAAGGTTGCCAGTTTGATTATCAGGTGTGGCACAGCCAAAGCTTTGAGCAGGTACTCAACCTGAATTACCTCAGTAAAATATCTATGCTATACAAATGGCTGGTTTGTAGGAGGGGGGAGTGTCCAACCACCCACTTATTCCCGGTCAGAGTCATGGAGGGTGGAGAGGTTATCCAAGCATGCATTGGGTGAGACACACACACGCTCACACACACTCACAAAAAAAATAAGACTGTATAATTAATTCTGGATGAAAGCATCTGTTAAAAGCCTGAAGGTAAAACTTTGCGTTTCCAGACCTGATGACCGTGAAATGCAGGCGGAAGCACAACCGGCAATTCGCACAAAGGGAGTCTAAAGACTCAAAGTGCCACTTCATTTCACTCCGGAGTCTAATTGACATGCATTTCCCCCTCAGGAAACGGCAGCATACCTGCAGCTAACGCAGGTCTAATGGGGCCCTAATGCGTCGCCATGGCGACACAACTAGGCTGGTCACCGGGAGGTTGTAAGGTCGAATCCCATAGGGAGCCACTCTCGGAGTGCTGAATACGGCACTTAAACCAGATTTGTTCTATTTATAGAGAGACCAGAAAATTCTAACGGCGCAAAATGGGTGCTAGACAAAAATATAAAGCTGCCTCAGTCAATCTGTGCAAGTATATTTACACATATTTATACTTACACATTACACATGAAATGCTTGACAAACCCTCCCTTAGTTGTCTGAGTATACTTGGGGGGGAGGGATACTCACTGCTTTGTGGAGATCCTGAGGTAGACCAGCCCATTGCGAGTTAAAAAATATGCAGTAGTCTTTGCCTTTTTTCGCACCTTTGTCGCTGAAATGCGCCATGCCATACTCTCCCAGCGCCTGTCAATAAAAGGAAACGTTTGAATACAAATTGTACACGCTGGGTAGGGTATTGTAGCGGCTACAGCTAAAGGATACCAAGACGTAGTGAAATCATTTTAAAGTTCTGTAAAATGAATGGCTCTAGATGAGCCGAGTCGCAAACAGAACAGAGCCTGCCAGCAACAGCGATTGAAATAAACACTTTTTTCAAACGCTCTTGTTCAGCTGGATTACTTGTTTTTGCTACACTTCGTTCATCTTTACGCTTCCCAAAAAGAGCAGAGATTAAATATATTAATTTCCTTAAAACTTTTATTTTAATTAGCACAACATTCGTTAGTTCACGTTAATTTAAGTCATCCAGCCAGCGAGCCGTGTCTGCTACAAGGAAAGCCAACGTTACATACGGAGTTAATTCCATGAATTACATGACTATGAGTCGCAACATTAGCCTGCACAAATTATATGCGAGTAGCATTTGTTAACAAACTACAACTTTCTACAAGCTCGAGAGAGGGGCGCGTTGTGGAACAGCCATCGTAACCTAGCTACCAAGAAAAACAAAAGGAAACATTTAATGTTTGTAACCGTAAAATATTCTGGCACCATATGACAAAGGAAGATATAGCGCAACACACAGAAAGCTAAAGTAAGTGATTTAATATAATCGCATGGGAACTTGGGGATTTAAAAGTGTGATACCAGACAATTCTCAAAGGCAGCCAGCTAGCGAGTTAACGTTAACTTATCTAATTAACTAGAGCCTTACAGTAGCTAGGGCTTTAACGCTAGATTAAAAAAAAAAAAAATTGCTAGCATTGACTAGTTAGTTATCCTACTTTTTTTACGCAAGGCCCTGGTAACTAGCTAATGTCCACACATGTAAAATACGTTCAACTTAATACAAAAAGGTAAACACGTCGGAACATCACGTCCTGTAGTGGCACACGACAAATAACAGTCGACAATTTGATCGACTCACCTGATTGACAAATATAGCTCCAAAAATTAGTGTTATTCCACTCCTCATGACTCCCGTGTTTTTGTCCGCCACTATACGGCGCTGCCTGCCCCTACTACGAGGACTCCAGCTGTTTCGCTATTGCCCGCCCCATTCTGTATTCCACTTTTGATTGGGTAATTACGACTCAGCTCCTGGAAGAGTTCGTCGTGTGTGGTTAGCGAGTACGTCAATCATCGCCAGTCCCTACTCTTATTAGCCATGCGTTGCGGCATGGGGAAACCTCATTTGTGTGCTACACTGTCAATCAAAAATGACCTCTCCCCATTATAAAACAGTCAATTGTGATAAAACAAAAACAAAAACAAATATTTAAATTGATAATTAAGTGCTTTCTACACGGCAATTTTATAGGAAAAGAAAACGCCATGGAGGACGATTCTTTTCGACCGAAATTAAGGTATAAAGCGACCAAAAGGTCAAAGTTGGAGAGTCAGGAGGCGGAGCTGCTTGGAGTTGAAAGATGGCGGTGAGTACCTCATTTGCGTTACGTTACCTGAATGAAAAAATACATTTTCTTGTTTAATATGGTTATTTACTACCTTATGAGTGCAAAAAATAAACTTCCAAGATGTTGGATATTCGTGTTGTTGGTGTATTGCTTGCACGAGCTTATATAGCTATATAGCTAGTAACAAAACAAGTTGGTTTAACTGCTAGCTCGTAATTTCATATTTTGTTTCACCTAGGATAAAGAGAAGAAAAAGAAGGAAAGTATATTCGACCTGTCGAAGTACATCGATAAGACGATTCGAGTCAAGTTTCAAGGGGGCCGAGAAGGTAAAACGGATTACTAATTTTGCCACTTAATGCCAAATAAATCACATGATGCCAAATTGAATTGTAAAGAACAATACCAAGCTATGCGTTTGTTTATCAATACAGATATCTTCTCTAACGTTTGTTTCCGCAGCAAGTGGGGTTCTGAAAGGCTTCGATCCACTGCTGAATCTGGTGCTTGACGGCACTATTGAGTACATGCGAGGTAAATTGTATTATATTATAACATTATAATATTTGCATAAATCCATTTCCATTTCGTCGGTTGTCACTGCAGAGTTCGATATAACGGCGCGATCCTCGCAATCTCTCTTGCTTACCTTTTGTTGGCAGACCCGGATGACCAGTACAAGTTAACGGAGGACACCCGGCAGTTGGGCCTGGTGGTTTGTCGCGGGACGTCCGTAGTGCTCATCTGTCCCCAAGACGGGATGGAGGCCATCCCTAACCCCTTCATTCAGCAGCAAGAAGGGTAACGGGCAACGGGCGTGCCCCGTCTTCCTCGATCCCTCCGTGGGTCTTTGACACGTGTGATGTCATTGTGTTCTAATGGACAAGACCTCCTGGAACCCTCAAAATATAACATTTTAATTTTCAGTTTGTTTTTTTTGTATGCTATTCACAGCGACAGCAACACAACGATACACGTTGTGGACGTTAGTGATGGCGTATAAATGGTTGTTTTGAATGTAAGGTTTTTGTTTTTGTTTGTTTCCATGGTGTGGAGTGACGATATTTTTGTGTCGGAGGGAATTTGAATAGTTTAATCTAAGGTTAACATCACATCCGCTTGTTTTAAAAAAAAAAACAAAAAAAAACGAGTTACCTTGTTTACTATTGTTAGTTCAACCAGATTGTGATGGACAAGTTTTGATTTTTAACACTAGCGGGATTGTAATAAATTGTGTTTCTTATTTTTTGTTATCCTTTGTGCCATTTCTTTTCAACGGTGCTTTGCCAGATATCTTGCTGTGCTGGGCCAAATTGCATGTGGCTCTAAAGCCCTCTACACACCAAGCCACCACTGCTGAACCTTCTGGGGAAAAAAAATAAATGTTATTTAATCCTGAAAACACAGGACGCACAAGCATCTTGTTTTCTGAAGGCACAAGCAGAGCATTATAACGCTACATTGGCTGGTAAACGCCTTTCTTGCTCCCATCTTCTCAAGCCTTGGTGAATAACACCCGTGAATTTGTACACAGTTCACAGTACACAACGTTGCCCGTTGCCCGTCTGGTCGGGACAACGATGGTGGTGCCATTTTTAGAGATAGATCGGTAGATAGATAGATCGATAGATAGATTTATTCATCCCGAGGGAAATCTTAGCACCTTTTTAGCTCAAATCAGTTGACTGGTATTTTCGTCTTTTAAATTTGATTCATTTACTTGATGCTGACCTCTTCATTGCTGTTCGGTTTAACCGTCTGTACTTGGTATTAGATTATTTTGGGGTTGTAAAAGTAGACATTCCAGGCTTGTTTGATCTTGGATCTTTTGAGTGTTGTAGCAGTTTTGGCCTCTCACTAGAGGGCGCTCTTGGAACAGGAGTGTTCATGTAGGATTTATACAAAGTAGCCTACATATATATAATATAGTATATCTGTACGTCTTGCATCACGAAGTGAGGTGTTGTGAATGTCTGTGCAGGGCACTGAATAGTTGGAATACTCAGCCGTAATACTAAATAATACAACATTTAAAAATAATAATTTGGACCAGATTAAGCTTAGTCCTAGTCTATATTTAAACTTAAATGACCATCTTTTTTCCATCAGACCTGGGTGTTCTAAACTCTAGTCCCAGTGGCTGGTTTCCTTTCACTCCGCAGGGCTTGGAAACACGATGTGTGGATTCCAAAGACAACCACTGGCGATGAAACTAGCGCCGAAACGCGTCAAGCAGCCCTACAGGATCTCCATCTTATCTACTGGCCAGTGGAGCACCTGCAGTCTGCCTGTATCTCATTAGTGTCTCGTCATTTGATATGCAAACCGTCTGTAGTTCCTCTACCAGTCCAGTCGATATTTCACACACTTCTCTAAATGTGGTCAATCTGTAAATGTAATTTGAAATCTAAACCGATGTATTTCCCCAAAATGACGATGGACACAAACGGCATCCTTCCGCTGAAGTCGTTTTTCGAGAAGGCACCTACAACTCGTTAACTCAACAGCGCTTTGCAAAGCAAAACGGCATATATAATTCATGGCTCTGCATATTTAATGCGGCTGCAATTAGCACCCTTCGTAACGAGTTAAAACCTCAACCTTTTGTTAGACTTGATGGGCGAACCCTTGCGCATTGTGTTCCGCTCGTTGGCGCCAAGTCGCGGTTTTTTTTGCGTTCGGTGTGGATTTCAGATCAGAAGGTACGCAATAAGGTTGTACAAGGTTTGTCAACCCGCCTGTCGCGAGGTAATTTCACTTCTTGCAGTTGCATTAAATTACACAAGTCACTCAACAATAATGCCACCGGAAGGCAGGACCGTGGCCAAGGGCAAACTCCTTTCATAATTTCAGACGATCACATTCCACAAAATGCATACATTACATAATTCACATACGTCACTAACCCAATTTGAGCCCGTACATGATGCGATCTAAAGCAAAAGTGGTCGCTACAATAATGTTGCAATTAACATAATTTGATGAGACAAAATTATTTTATATCCCTTTACCATTAAAAAAAAGAAAAGAAGGTAAAACCTCGACAAAGTTGAATTCCTCTGCAGCAAAGCTATTCATTTGAAAGTTCAAAAATGTAATATAATCTTCCATCAGGATACCGGGTTTCAGATTATAAGGCGACCTCATGTACTGTATGCGCATATGGGTTTCCTACTTTGCATTCCTCTGTGTCAAATGTAACGCGAATCGCTCTTAAACTAGAGGTCGCCAACCCTGGTACTGGAGAGCCAAGGTGCTCGCTGCTGTTTGCACCTTAGAATTATCACCCAAATGAGACCCAGTTAACCAAGTGAGGTAAGTTAACGGTTTAATGAAATTGATTAAGTGCAGAGTAATCCCAAAAACCAGCAGACCCTGTAGCTCTCCAGGATCAGGCATGCAGACTACTGCTTTAAACAATTATTCCTTTAAAGTTCCTTTAAAACTATGTCATGTAAGTCTAGCAAGTGACTCAAACGGTAAAGACGGCGAACATTCGAACATCAGCCTCAATAGAATATCGGCCAATCAGGACCAGGAATCCAGAATGGCTGACCATCATTGGCCCTATCCACCAGGGTTATGGTATGTTGGAAGTCAGGCTACTGGTGCATGAATCCCTTCCCAACAACGTGCCGGGTGAAAACAGGCTACCGGTCAACCCTCAGTGAGGTACATGCTGCTCCTCATAGCTCTACAGCAGGGGTACACAACTCCAGTCCTTGAGGGCCGGTCTTCAAGCTGGTTTTTGTTCCAACCAGCTCTAGAAATGATGTTAGTTCACTCCTGTACGTGAGCGCACTACAATCTTTAAATGGTAAATGGCTGGCATTTATAGAGCGCCTTTAGCCAAAGCGCTGTACAATTGATGCCACTCATTCATTCTCCTATACACACACACACACACACACACACACACACAAATGGCGATTGCCATACAAGCCACCAACCAGCTTGTCAGGCGCATTTAGGGGTTAGGTGTCTTGCTCACGGACACTTCGACACAGCCCTGGCGGGGGATCGAACCGGCAACCCGTAATAATCACTGGCTCTCCTGTAGTACTGTGTGGCCTGTAGGATGTGAAATAGTCAGTGGTTCTCCTGTAGTACTGTGTGAATGCACACTTTGGATGCAGGGCTTCGAAAAGGCTAGCATAGCGGTCATGGAGGAGCCCCGACTGGCGATTCAAAATTTGGGAGAATTTTTAAAAAAAATGAGGGCAAACTTTTACAAGTATACAAAGGAACAAATATTATTAATCAAAGTACAATCAGATGTTTCAAGTCCTAGCCCCTGTGATTCCGTCTCAGCATCTCGTGGGACAACGTGATTTCACAGTTTACCCACCTTTTCCAAAGACAGACATATGGAGGGGCAAACACACTCCGTTCAGGGCTAACGGTAATAAAATAGCAGCAGAGAAAAAAAAAAAAAACCCCCATTGAGTTCAAACGTGTGGTTTACTCAACTAAACATTCAGCCTCCAAAGGTTTGGTCCCCAAGTATTATGAGTACACCCTTTTCACAGACCACTGAGTCCTGGGACAGCACACAGAGAATGCAACAGCATTACTAAATATATATATATATATATATATATTTTACATGTGAGTCACCAGCCAAATTCCTCTTTATCCCCCAATGTCACTTTTGTTTCAGCGGAATGACAGAATCCCCCCCCCCCCCCCCCTATCTGGAATTGGGCATTCTGTTGCTCGGGCTGCTCCTCTGGCTGGTCAGCTGGGTGAACACATCCAGGCTCTCGCTGAGGCTGTCTTTCCTCTTTTCCCGACCCCACTCCTCTTCCTCTTCCTCTTCATCATTTCCGTCATCGTCATCTCCGCTCTCCACATCGCTGCGTTCATCTCGTTCGATCTAAAAGGACAAAACATTTTTTTTTAAATCCCGCCTGTGGCTTCTAATGCTGGAGTATGCTGGTGCAGTGTACCCCCCCCCCCCCCCCCCAACCCTAACCCTAACCCTAACCCCCCCCCCGGGTTCGGAGCCCGGAGAGCAGCACTCACCATGCCTTTGAACATGAACTTGTAGACCATGCGCAGGATGAGCCAGGCCCAGAACACGTGCAGGGCCTGCAGCACCAGCAGCAGTGCGTTGAAGAAGTAGTACCCGAAGAACGGGGTGAAGACCTCCATGGACAGGACCAGGGTGGTGTAGATCACCCTGAGCATGGGGGAGAGGGAGTGGGTCAGGACCATATACAGGACCAGCCTGCTGTAGATCACTGCGCGTGGGTCAGGACCCAACAACATAGCACGCACTTTGAGTTTCAGCAAAGGAGGCCATCAAAGCAGCATTTACACGTTTTTACACGTTTTACACATTTTTGGTTTCCCATGGCAGCTTTAAAAGGTACAATAGGTAATTTCAAACTTCTAACAGTCAAGAGAGGAATTGCAGCTAACAAACACCCGCACACCACACCACTGTTTATCCCACCCCGTTCTCTGTGAACGCGCTTACGTCGAAACGCCATTGGCTGCGGCAATTAGAACCAATTTTCAACCAATGAGCTTGAATAATTGTACAGCTGTACGATGTTTTGGCACAGAGCGTTGGTGCGTCAACTGCATATTTTGAAACCCGAATTTAAGGACTACAAACACACAGAGGGTGAGTCAACATGTCAGTGAGCCTTTTTCAATGACAGGAAGGGAATTACAATGGTCTTGTGACAATGTTTTAACGCAAATATCTTACCTATTGTACTTGTAAAGGCACACATTTGCCGTTTCAGGGCAGGGGAGTGTGGTGGGAGTGTATCTGAGCATGTACCAGCCTATTACATAACTCTGGGGTTAAATGTTCCTGATGCATTCTTTTGTTTCATGGATTTACCTTTTAACACAGTTTACCCAAAAAAAAGAAGAAAAAAAAAAAGGAAAAATGTTCCCATGACTTTGACAGAACTGGCGGTTTTTGAGCAGTAAGCCCTCAGGCAGTGTGTGGGACATTCTTATGAAAATTGCATAATCCTGTGGGAGTTTCCCCCAATGGTTTCTGCTAGTTTCCCTGTGGATTTTGCATGTGGGTGAGTGAGTGAGTGTGTATGCTTGTGTGAGGGCCAGATTGAGTGTGTATGCATGTGTGAGTGTGTAAGTGTGTATGCATGTGTGAGTGTGTGAGTAAGTGTGTATGCATGTGTGAGTGAGTGAGTGCGACAGAGTGAGTGTGAATATGTGAGTGTATGCATGTATGCATGTGTGAGTGTGTATGCATGTGTGAGTGAATGTGAGAGTGAGTGGGTGTATATGCATGTATGCATGTGTGAGTGTGAGTGAGTGTGTATGCATGTGTGAGTGAGTGTATATGCATGTATGTGTGAGTGAGTGTGCGAGTGAGTGAGTGTGTGTGAGTGTGTATGCATGTGTGAGTGAGTGTGAGTGTGTGAGTGAGTGAGTGTGCGAGTGTGCGAGTGAGTGAGTGAGTGAGTGAGTGAGTGTGTGTGTGTGTGTGTGTGAGAGTGTGTATGCATGTGTGTGTGAGTGAGTGTGAGTATGTGAGTGAGTATGCATGTGTGAGTTAGTGTGTCAGGGGGTAGGGTTGAGTTATAATCACTTGCTGATAACTGTTAATGAGACATCCTTAAGATACAAGAGGCTCCGATTCTAATCATGAGAACTGACTCTGCAATCAGAGGTGCTCACTCCTGGGATGAGGAATTAAACTCAATTTTGAATCTAAGACTCATTACATTATATTACTGGCGTTTAGTAGACAAACCCATACCATGCATACGCGAGTGCAGAGACCAGGAGTCAAAATGCAGTAAGGGAGAATGTATCGCCCCAAGAGTGTCAAAACGTTAAGACATGCCAACATCACTGACAACTTGTCACCTGCCCCTTTTTAACATTAAAATAACTTGTGCAAATACGAATAGAACTACCCTGCTCAGCACAGGTTGTACAAACAAGAGCAAAGACAAACAGGCCCCGATAGTTACACCGATCAGGATTTAGGGAAGGTAAACATCCTAGACAAGGTTTGGGTGGGCTCACGCAAGTTCCACATTTCCTGTGGAAGTTATTACTGCTGCGCAACGGCACCATCGGTAAACTGAATTTATCGTTTAGTTATGCTTATTGCAGTGAAACTTTTAAGATACCCATTTTCAATTAATTTTTTTCTCTTTTTTTTTTTGTAAGACACAGCAGACAGCGGTAATAGGTGGAGTTTCACATTTTCTAAAGAGATCGCAATTCATTCTAATAAAATCCTAATCCAGTTCCAATAGCAATCAGAGCGAGCGAATTCAGCGAGGCATCAATTCAAATCAGCAAATCAAATCGAATTAGCCTGACATTGCAGGAGACGTTGCACGATACAACGCAGATGTTAAAATCCAAGCGAGCCCGTAATGGGTGCGTTCCAGGAAACGATAACCCATTTATCCGTCATTAGTAATGGCTCAAACTCCCGCACGCACTCCGGCTGGAGACCGGTCATCGATCAGATCCACTCACTTGCTGGGGAACACCAGGAGACGAGTAACGAGGAAGACGAGGGTGAAGATGAAAAACAGGCTGTCGCAGGTCTTCCTCCATTTGGCGTAGTTGAACATCTTCGCCGACTGTGGAGAGACAGCTAGCATCGGTCATCGATCATAAGATAACATAATGACAAGAACGGGCCATTCTGCTCAGCAATGCTTGCGTTTCCCTACCACTAAACTGTACGTAATGCTTTGTTTACCTAAAAGCTACATAGATCAGTGGTGCCCATTCCTGGTCCTGGAGAGCCACAGGGTGTGCTGGTTTTTTGCTGTTACTCAGTACTAAAGCCGGTAGAAACACAGTTAGCTTACCGCACCTGGTTTCCTGGGTCTGAAACGGTTGCTGACATTAAGCCGAAAATAAAAACCAGCCCACCCCCCGTGGCTCTCCGTGACCAGGAGTGAGGACCACTATCTTATGATTAGCATACCTAAAACTAGGTATTACCTAGCACCACATCAAGCCAGGTCTTGAAAGCCCTCCACTTCATTACCTATTCCACACAGTGCCCACTTTCTGTGTGGAAAAAATACTGTCTGTGCGGAATTGATCCTTTGCCAATTTCCATTTATGCCCTCTCGTCTGCCAACTGAACTAACCCTGAAGAATCTCCTGTAGATCACTTTGCCAACTCCCAAACTCCCAGCATTTGATCGGCTGGTACCACCAGTATTCTGACGTACATCCCTTGCAGCTGATTTGCACACCTAATATATTTTAAATGAGAGTTCTTTCCACCAATTTGGAACATATTCATTGGGCCTCTCATAGCATATAGCGACATCCTGTATTAACCGAACACAGGGGTTCGGTTAAAAAATATATAAATAATAAAGCTTCTTTCTATGAATGTGTTTTTTCTGCCCCCCACGATAAGCAGCATTGTGCGGGGATACGAGTGATGTCACTCTAACCATGTGTACAGCATGACTCAGCGGAAACAGCGCTGTCTGCCAGGCGGCAGAAGCACCTGTCTCAGGTGCACAAAGGCCCTTTACCTGAGGCGTGCGCAGAGGAACACGCTTGGCTAATGGCACCGACAGGCACATTTCAGGTGTACATTTTCACCCCCCCCCCCCCCCCCCCCAAAAAAAAAAAAAAAAAAAAAAAAAAAAAAACCCACTTCTCTAGCAGAACACAAATGTGCCTTTTAAACTCCACTGTTTAAGGTCAAAGCAAGTGTCCTATTCAGAAAAAAAGTGTGCAGAAATGTTTAAAAAATGCCAAAAAAAACATTCATGACTAGACATGATTTGGAGATTGTGTCTAGACATGAGCCAGGCAGGAGGAAATGGCACAAGTACAGTCCTACCCAGTACAGCCATACTACTTAGTACAGTCATACTCAGTGTACCCAGTACAGTCATACTCAGTATAGCCATACTACTCAGTACAGGCATACTCAGTGCAGTGCTGCCTTTTCTCATGCGGGAGATGAATACGCTTTGTGTGACTCCACGCACAGTTATGCTAAGCTTTCAGGAGTAAAATGAAAGCATCATATTGCCACTATCTAAGGGTAAATAATAACCTGAGCCTTTGCGTTGTGCCTTTGGCGTCACGCCCAAGCTCAATGGCGGAACTGAAAAGGACACCTGGAGCCTAATTTATGTACGAAAATGTTGTACGATGTTGTACGACATATACACCTGACCATAATGTTAAGATCAAGTTTTGCTTACCGTAAGCTCGGTTTATTCAAATAACATGGAAAGAAAAAAAATTGTCCCCTGCTTAAGTCTACTCAACTGTAACTCACTTAGGATAAATAAAAGCATCAGCTAAATAACTAATTATTAATCATTTTATTTGATCCGACACCCTGGTCATGAGAATGATTATTCAGAAACCGGGAGAGAAAAATGAACAGCGGTGGCGGACAGGAAGTGGGGTCCACGGCTCACCTCCAGCAGGAAGTCGGAGGTGTCGTGGACGAGCATCACCAGGGTGCCGACGCGCACGTAGTTGGAGCAGTAGGAGAAGCCCAGCAGGGAGATGGTGGCGATGTGGTGGACGATCTGCTCCTTAAAATCCTACAGATCAACGGGGGCACGGCTGCGGTTAGCGGTTAGCGGTTAGCGGACGGCACTTGCACAGCGACTTTCACCGCTTAGATCGTGGCGGCGTCAAACTGAGCTCCCAGGGGGGCCGCAGTGCCTGTGGGTTTCGATCAGAACTCAACTAAGGCCTTGAGAACGAGGTATGTGGATCCTTTAGCCAATCAGTGACTTGAACGAACGACGGGGCGCCGAGAACAATCCAAAAACCAGCACACACTGCGGCCCGCTGGGAACTCAGTTTGACACCACCTCGATCTAAGCGGGGAAGGTCGCTGTGCAAGTCTGACACCTGTCGCTTCCACTCAGCGGTGGAGCATCCAGGTTCAGAAATTATAAGCCCTCCCCAGTATTTCGTTCCAATCACCGGGATGTGCTAATTAGCACAAATCCTCAGCCAGGAGACACAGCTATTGAGTGAAGTCAGCTGAGATCACGGGTGGGAGAAACACATAGCAGGACTTTGTTTTACTTTCTGACCCCTGGACTTTAACACCTCTGCTTACATTACATCCAACATACAGCTGGATGTTTCCATAGCAGCCCAGGTAAAATCAGCTCTCGGGGGTACAAAGACAGCGGCTCATCTGGGAAAGGTGATTTGGGAATTAACCCATGTATACAGCGCATCCCCTTCACTCTGCCTAAAATCCCCTTTGTATCGACACAACACAACACAGGTTCTGTGCAGTCTTCCGCATATTATGGTAATAACAGCAACATACATTCTTACTCCATTAATAATTATTTTATTTGGGAATATTAGGAATTTCCAATTATTTTATTTGGTCTTTTTTTCTCAAACGGCTCTAGTGTGAATTCAACGAAGAGCCGTACAATTCACATAATATCCAATCCCAAAAAAAAGTGCTTGAAAATTATGTTCACAGTTTCATAAAAGTAATTGTATAATCTCCACTCGACTATACATCAAAGTACATACTATAAGAGTGCAGTGGGAACACAGACAGGTCTAAAACAAGCCGTGGCAAGCCACAGAGCATTATGGGTAAAGGGGGAGGGGCTCCTTAGGGACAATGTGGAAAACAGAACCTCGTTACTACGGCTGATCCCATAGACCCTGTTACATAATATGGGCCAAGCCAGCACATACATATTTTGACTAGCAAATGCATACATACAAAAAAAAACGTTCAGCTTTCTCCCTTTCACACACAGGCAAATGCACAGACAGACAGACAGACAGACAGACAGACAGACAGACATACGATGCATGACTGCATGACTAGCCATGTATTACACACTGAAATGTGGTCACAGAAACTCAAACAGTGATCATTCGACTGCCCCCGAGCCGATGGTTCAGACTTCCTGTTCAACTCAACCAAAGAAAAGACGGCGAGTGAAACGCGATGTTCCTGTAAAACCACTCGAATGTTAGGAGAACAAACAGGACGGATCCAGACTAATGCTATTTGCCTAGCAAATAACTTATAGAGCCGTTTTACAAAGTACTGTAGTTACGGTCGTATTCCCGTCCTATCATACAGCTGAACACACGCTCTGGTTATCCTACAGTGGCTACAGTGCTCGACTGACTGACCCTGAAGGTTCGAGTCCCAGTGGGGCCACAATAAGATCAGCGCAGCTGTTGGGCCCCTGAGCAAGGCCCTTAGTCCCACGATTGGCTCCTGCATAGTCTAGTCAACTGTAAATCACTCTAGATTAAACTGCCAGCTTAAAAAAATAACTAAAAAAAAAACCTTTTGTAATGTCATGCTGAGGACATTCAGATTTAGTTCCTTATTGAAAAGCATTGTTATAAGACCAGTTCCTTAACGCCTCGAACACACTTCCATTGTGGTGTCTAGTGTCAGATTCATGATGATAAGCCTGAGGCCAGAGCCTGCGGTGGTGGGGGGGGGGGGGTGGGCCTCCAGGAAATGGAAGTTCGTTTTTCAGATAAAAATCTTAAGAGCTGAACTTTAAATCCGCAGTTCGGTTATCTCCCGATGTGCCACAAAGAACATTGTTTTCCGAAAAGCACATGTCCCAGACAGACCTGTGTTCCAAACATGCAAATGTTTCAGATTTAAATACCTTTTCTACGCTTCACTGAGCTTCACCTGGCGTACTGACTGTAGAGCTTCTCCACCCTCGCTCCGCAGTGGTGGAAAGACACCCCCCCAACCCCCCAACCCCATAAGCACTGCTCCGTCTCTGCCCATTCTGCTCCGCACCTATTCGTACGATACCGTCACCCCACTCTGAGAAAGTACCCTAATCTACATAATCTAGAAAGACCGAGACAGGAGTAACCTCTTTTCACCGGCCTCAAACCTTTAGCCCCCTCGTTGTACGTCATGTTCATTGCTGTACAACATATTCTATTAGAATTGTACCATAACCAAACCTGCTCTACAGTTTGTTCTGATGACCTTGGTATGCACCTTTTGCATGTCGCTTTGGATTACAGCTTCTGCTCAATAGAATGTAACGTAATGTAATGGGTATTGGAACCTATGAAATACTCTCAAACGGAGCAGTCTCTGCCTTCTGGCCCTCTTGGTTGGCTCAATTGCACCAGGATCACGATCAATTGAGTAGAGAAAAGTATTTCAGTCCAAAACGCATTTTACCCAGTCCTGTTCCCAGCTTAGAAACTGTACTTTATCCAACCTGCTTGTCCTATAGTTTGTATGGCCATGGCCTTGGTATGCACTTTTGTATGTTACTTTGGATAGTTATTTGGTATGTTATTTAGCACCTGCTAAATAAAATGTGTAGCAAAGAATCCTGGGCCCTGTGCATATGCAGCCTCTGTGACCCGGAGGTTCGATCCCCGGTGTAGCCACAATAAGATCCGCACAGCCATTGGGCCCTTGAGCAAGGCCCTTAACCCCACATTGCCCCAGGGGAGGATTGTCTCCTGCTTAGTCTAATAAACTGTAAGTCACTCTGGATAAGAGCGTCTGCCAAATGCCAGTAATGTAATGAAATGGCAAAGGCTACCGGGTCTCACCTTGCGTTTGATGTCCACAGAGACGCAGAGGAGAAGGGACCAGTAGAAGGCCAGCTCTGTCATGTAATACCAGTAATGAGCCTCGGATATCGTCTGGAGACATTGGGAGAGACAGAGACGCAACAGTGAAGATCCCCGAGTTACGCTACATCACTTTCCCCCTGTAGAGCTGAACCAGGCTGGCCCACAGTAGAGCTGAACCAGGCTGGCTCATTATAGCCCTTTTCCACTGTAGAGCTGAACCAGGCTGGCTCATTACAGCCCTTTCCCACAGTAGAGCTGAACCAGGCTGGCTCATTATAGCCCTTTCCCCCTGTAGAGCTGAACCAGGCTGGCTCATTATAGCCCTTTCCCACTATAGAGCTGAACCAGGCTCCTCATTGTAGACCTGGAAATCGGGAATGTGTGTATAATCCGGCTGTTCTAACCTGCAGCGGGTACCCATTCCAGCATTCCCTCTGATCCCAGAACCAGGGTGCCTAGAGGAGACAATCAGCCCAACAAAAAAAAGTCAAGAAGCTGTGTTCAAACTGCAGGGAGAAGAGGACGTTTCTGTACATCCTTAACCCACATTTCACTGAAGACTAAAAATAGTATGCTGAACAAATGACCACAGAGGTGTGTTTGGTGTAGAAAGAATGAACCCCTTTGTGTCTAATGACTCAAATGTATTATGGGAAAATCCAATACTGTAGCCTCATACATTGGCAGATACAAAATATTTCAACAAATCTACAATCAGCTCAGCTAGATTAACACGTGTGCCAAAGGAATTTCACAACTTCCACTAAGGACATACATGGGTTAAAGTCCTTGAGCGGATATAAATATTCAGAACATTTAGGCTGGTTGCTGTGGTTACTCCACACTCTGAAACGACTGTAATCGTAGATCACAGCCGCCGTTTAGGGAACTCGAAGGCCAGATAGTCACCGTCAAAGACTCACATCGATCATGACAGCCAGCCCAGCCGAGAACGCCAGCATGTAGAAGGCAAACCTCCAACTGGGGGAAAAAGAAAACGGGACGACGCACAGCTGGTTTACTGGTGGGGCTTCGACTACGACACGAAATAGAGATTCCTTGGATGGCACTTTCATGAGCATAATGGAGGAAAATAATGAAACGTGAAATTATGCAACAACTAAACCCCCGCAGGGGTTCCCCACAGGAGTACCCCACCCCAGGTAAATTAAGGAAATAGCTGATTGGGGGGGGTGGGTGGGGGGGGGGGACGGACCTACCAAGCCTCACAGAACTTCCTGGTGTAGTTGGGCCTGTCCAGGTTTCTACGGCGACGGAACCAGGTCAATACCTGTCTCTGGGTGAGGTCACATTGCTTGGTCAGGCGGAGGATCTCGTTCTGGGGACAGAGGGAGGACGTTAACATTTTAAGCATGTAAATTTCTCAGCATCATCCATTTAACACTTTGTGTCTTATTTTTTTAAATCTTTTTTTTCCCCTTTCTTTTTGTAAAAAGAAAAACCCTAACTAGGGACAGGAGTTGGAAACTAGCAATAACTATAATATAATCTCTGTGTGCAGAACATCAGCTACATGAACCTGGTGTAAACTGACAGCAATGATGCTATGTCTCTTGGCATTGTCCCTAATCAAATAAACAGTAAATCAAATTTTTTTTTTTATTACACTTTCCGTGGAGCGACACTGGATCAGGTGGTAAGAGCAGTTGACTGGCAGTCGCATGGGTGTGTTGAAGTGTCCCTGAGCAACACCTAATCCCCAAATGCTCCTGAAGAGCCGGTTGGTGAGTGTGTGTGAATGGGTGAATGAGAAGTATAATTGTACAGCGCTTTGGATAAAGGCTATATACACTCACAAGCATGTTATTAGGAGCATTTTTACTTTATTACATCTACTTAGTCATGCGATTATCTAATCAGCCAATTGTGTGGCAGCAGTGTAATGCATATAATCATGTAGTTACGGGACAGGAGCTTCAGGTAATGTTCTCATCAGCCATCAGAATGGGGAAAAAAAGTGATCTAACTTTGAGCGTGGAATGATTGGCGGCAGACAGGATGGTTTAAGTATCTCCGAAACTGCTGATCTCCTGGGATTTTCAGACACACTAGTCTCTCGAGTTTGCAAAGAATGGTTAAAAAAATCCAGTGAGCAGCAGTTCTGCAGAAGCGCCTTGTTAATGAGACATCATAGGAGAAGGGCCAGACTGGTCAAAGCTGACAGGAAGGTGACAGTAACGCAAATAACCACACATTACAGCAGTGGTATGCAGAAGAGCACCTCTGAACACACAACGCATCATAACTGGATAGTTGGATGGGCTACAGCAGTAGAAGTCTAAAAAAATAAGTCTAATAAATAGCTAATAAAGTGCTCGCTGAGTTTATGCTAGCCATTTTCCATTTACCATTCCCCCGACCTTTCACATATGACCCCTAACCTTTCACACAGCCCCCCCCCCCCTTCCATCTCCACTCAATGCATGTTCATTCATCAGAGGATTTGATTCTCATGAGAGGACTAATTATTCATTAGGTTCACTGAGAGTACTGTACAAATCATTCCAAGGCCCACTGAGTTCCTGTTCGAGTATCTCTCGTACCGCATAGCCAATAGTGTACACATGCCTTTGGTATGTCAGAGAACTGGAACTCACCGTGTTCACACAGTACCAAATCTCATTGAATTAACATGACACTCTCCACCATATATCCACCAATCAGAAGGACTGCTACACTGCTGTTTTGAGCCCGTACCGGAACCCAACTAAATTCTCTCAATTTTTTCAACCAAAGCAAAAACCTCCTTGAGATATGAGTGGAGCCACGGTCATATTGGGCTCCTCGGTCTTTTTCTAGCAACCGTATCGGAAGTGAAAAACGCACAGTCCCGTCAAAAGTGATTCATCGGATCTTTAGACTTTTTGTGTGCATTCTCGCGCTTGCACTCCCGCACGTTCTCCCGAGACCTCGCCCAGAGCCGCTCTAGCGCGGCCGTGCCTTCCGTGGTCCGGTGACTCCGGGTTTGTTCCGTGCCGTTGGCGCGCCCGATCTCGGGGAATCCGACACCGCGGGCCCCTCCCTTTTTCTTACTCTGTACAAAAAACACGAGCTCCGGTTTCCAACGACCCCCACCCCAATCCCCCTCAGGTCCCGCTGCTAAGAACAACGAACAGGTGAGGAGGGGGGCACTCTAGGTGGGGTGAGAAGTCTTATCCGCAGGATTGCCTTTCGACGGACAGCCTAACAAGACCTGCAGTGTCTACCTGCCCAGATGTCCCTCCAGGTGGACAAAAGGCTTCAAGGAGCCCAGGTGATCACATGACCTGTGAGATCACGGGAACCAGACAAGCTGATCACCTGACCCCCCCCCCCCCCCGGCAGTAACTGCCATTGCTGCGGCTACTGGATTTAAATGGCTGCTGGCATAAGCAGCGTATGTAATAGGCTTAGACACGGATGAGTGAGTCTCCTGCCTCGGGCCAACTCTCTAAACCATACCTGAGAGAAAACACCTGCACATTGACAGACCGGTACACACACACACACACACACACACACACACACACAAGGATGTAATCAGTGCACAAACTTCCAGAAACAGTGAAACTCCCTTCCCTTCCCCCCCCCCCCCCCCCCCCCCCCCCATCTCCACTTTCCTGTGCAACGTACTTAACGATGACATCATGGTTGCAGATCCCAGCTTGCCTGTGTGTGTGCAGCTGGAGTGGGGGACTCACCTGGGAGGGCTGGTGGTTCTGCTGTGTGTAGAAGGCCTCCAGGGGTGGCACAGGTCTGACGGGGACCCATGTCCGGCTACACACACCCAGTCTCCTGCCCAGGGGGAGGGCTACAAACCTGGAAGGGGGTTGAGGTCATTTGTTAATTGTCATGGCAACAAGCACAGCAACAGTATATATTTTATTTCCTTGAGAACTATACTAGAGAAGCACTGCAGTGGAAAGAACTTCAGTGAGCTGGAGCCATGGCAACAGTTTTTTTTTTTTTTTTTTTCTCACATCCCTTTCAATGTATTTATTACCAAAATTCTGAGTCAGCATTCCAGATCTCCATGGCATTCGGTGAATAGTCGCGGTCACCAGATCAGCGTTGGAATGTTCAGTGCCATTCCGTTCAATCCAGAACATTCTAATGACGCATTTGTGACCATACAACCGCTTTTTCACGTGGGGCCTTCTTATGTACGTGCGTGCGGGTGTATGTGCTTATATGCATACACGATGGGATAATGCGTTTTATAATTTGTCTGACTGGTGGGTGTGTGTGTGTGTGTGTGTGTGTGTGTGTGTGTGTGTGTGTGTGTGTGTGTGTGTGCGCGCACGCGTACACATCGTTTCCTCTGACAAATGTTAATCAGACGGCGAAGATCACTCAAGGGAATGAAAAGGTCAAGACCGGCATGCATATCGACTCAGGGTTCCGGTTACCCGGGCAACACCAAACCCCCTCCATTCTGCCTGCCAGCTGCTCTTACCTGTACCTGCTCCCCCCCTCCCCCCAACCCCCCCACTCCATTTCACACCTGCTCACCCTCCTGCTCCACACTCACAGACTCACAGACCCACACACGCCGGTGCGGTGTGGTGCGCGTTCCCAGAATGCCCTGTTTTGCATTCCCAGCATGCAGCGGGGGGGGGTTTATACGCCGCGCCAGGCCGCTCGTACGTCAACGTCGCCCTCAACGGTCGCCCTGGGAGAGAGCGAAAGCCGAAACGCGGCAGCCAAATTCTGAGGTTTTTCCACGGCTCCTCCACACAAAGGCCGCTCTGTATGGCCTCTGTGTGCGAGGCGGGATCGCTTTACCTCCAGCCCTCCCCCCTCCAGTCCCCCCCTTCCAGTCCCCCCCCCCCCCCCGAAGTTCGCTCTTAATACTTGGAAGAAGAACGAAAACTTAATCATTAAAATGTACAAATTTCATTTGGAAGGCTCCAATAAAAAACAATCATTGTTGTTACAACGGTCCACTTCATATCAAACTTGGCACCCTAACAACTCTAGAGCCAGCAGAGTTAGCGTGGAAGCAGGTAAAACTACGAGCTTTGTGGCAAGCGAGTGATGTTATTTGCCAGAAGAACCCCATTTGGTGATCTGCGGCACCCAGGTGCATTGTGGGTAGAGGGAGGATCATGTCCGCACGGGGAAAGCGCTTTGTCTGCCCGCACAGCGTGCTCCACAGGACAGGTTCCAGGTTTTTGTTCGTGCGATTATCTAATCAGCCAATCGTGTGGCAGCAGTGCAGTGCATACAATCATGCAGATACGGGTCAGTAGCTTCAGTTAATGTTCACGTCAACCATCAGAATGGGAAAAAAAAAAAAAAAAAAAAAAAAAAAAAACTTTAAAAAAAAATCTGATCTAAGTGACTGATTGTTGTTGCTGGCAGACGGGGAGGTTTGAGTATCTCAGAAACAGCTGATCTCCTGGGATTTTCACACACTCTACTCTCAAGAGTTTGCAAAAGAATGGTGCAAAATAAATAAATAAATAAATAAAATAAAATCCAGTGAGCAGCAGCTCTGCAGACAGAAACGCCGTGTTAATGAGAGAGGTCAGAGGAGAAGGGCCAGACTGGTCGAAGCTGAGACTGAGATGAGAACACGGTCAACAGAGTGAAAGGTCAGGACATCACCCCCTCCTCCCCCCCCCCGAACCCACATCAGCAGGACTTGACTATTCGTCTCAAAATGGCCGCCCACATCTACCCACAGGAACGTGCTTGCGATCGCAGGTCCGTCGTGCCGATCCTACCAGAACGGCCGAAAGCTGCCTAGAGGAACCCGACGCTTCCGTCTCACCGGTATGTACGCCAGTACGGGGGCGGCCTGTAGTGTAGTGGTTAAGGTACGTGACTTGGGACCCGCAAGGTCGGTGGTTCGATCCCCGGTGTAGCCACAATAAGATCCGCACAGCCGTTGAGGCCCTTGAGCGAGGCCCTTAAACCCGGCATTGCTCCAGGGGAGGATTGTCTCCTGCTCAGTCTAATCAACGTTGCACGTCGCTCTGGATGAGAGCGTCTGCCAAACGCCATTAACGTAATGTAACGTGACGTAACGTCGCGTCGCGTCAACGCCCGTCAAACACGCGCTTAACGGCAGAAACTGAGGGAAAAGCACTCGCGCACACGCACGCCCTGACCCCCCCGTATCTCTCCATCTCTCCCTTCACCACCTGCATCGCTCCCCGTCCCGGGCGTACGGACGACCGCCGCTCAACTCCGCCATGACGCTCGACGCCTTATCAGGCCGACGGCCCGCATAGCCCGCATTCTGCACATTTCTCTTCTCTTTTTGAGAACGGCGCTTTTGCCACGGCCCCCCCGACGGTTTCTTGAACTTTCACCGCCCCCTCAGTCTTGCAAAAGCATCCTTTGGTGGGTCTGGCGTCTTTGGATGCTCTTGATACTGTGAGGGTAATTTTGCTCATTGACAATGCGTGTGCGTTAATATAGAGACAATCGCGTGATTAAAAATAACCTTTTATTATCATCTGCATTACAAATTAGACCATGTGTGCTGAATTGAGTGCTTAGTGCTTAGGATATATGCTCGATAATACATATGGATTTAGATTAGGAGAATCTTCCTCTGTCTCTCTCTCTCTTTCAAGCAGATAGACAGCCTGAGAGATTATCATCTCTGCTTTTCCTAGAAGGCGGTTGCTCGCACTTTCCAATCTTATGGCAAGGTTGGAGTTCATATGGAGACTAAATACATTTTGTGTGTTTATTTTCCTATGAGTAGACAGCACACAATTCTTCCAATCATTAATGTTACTCAAGGAAATGCAGGTAACACACACGCTTATATTCTATGTGGTACAACTCAAATAGGTTGGCGAAAAAACTAGGCATTCAGGTGAACACCTGGCTACATATGGTTGAAAGTTTTGTCGCTTTCTAGGACACGTAGACAGGCTCTCTCACCTATATCGTGGTTAGCCTCGTCCGTTTCATGTCAAAGCTTCTCTCGACCTCGATGTTCCAGCCCTCGAGAGGTCCGAGCTCGGACGGCCCGCCCCCACAATGCGACCCGGGCCTTGAACTCGCACGCGCCGTTCCGCGAGGCATTTACCGCCGCATCGCTAGGCAACGCTATCAAGTGACAGATCGGCGGCCGGTCCGCTCTTTCGCCGGCAGAGGCTTCGCCGTCGACAAGATCTGCGAATCCGAGAATTAAGAACGCCGAGTCCCGCGCGAGATTCCCGAGTTCGCCGGGTCTCAGCGTGCCGTGTGAAACACGGACCGGCTCCATTCTGCAGTCCGTGTTTTCCGGATTTGGGAGCCCGTGGTACTGTCCATCCCTCAGGTTCAGCTCAGCCAGCCGCAGACGACCTGGACGTACTACTCGGCAGGCAGCTTCTCTTTAATGTATTTTTATGAAATATATACTTTCTGTGTATCAGTATTTTTAGTTTGGCTAGGTAAGCAGTGTTTGTTCCCACTTTTGAGTTGTTTGTTTTTTTTTTTTCAATAAAAATTTTAAAAAATCAAATAGGCCCTGGTCCTTATCTTTGTTGTGCAGGTAGCAGTTGAAATTGTACTTCCCTCTAGGGTCTTTCAGCGCACTTATCCCTGGTTATGGGTATGCACTTTGTTGTACGTTGCTCTGGATAAGAGCATCTGCCAAATGCCATTAATGTAATGTAATGTAATATCTGTATCTATGTTACGGAGCTAGTTAGTTCGCTAATCTGTTGCTACTAAGTTTTCTAGTTCTAAAAACAGCTGCCTTCCAGACTTCGCTGATGGAAAGAGAGAACTTTGAGTGATTTGGGAGGGCTTCTGTTGGGTTTTCACTCAGTGCAGTTATCCAGCTAACTCAGTAATCCTGCTTTGTGGGTTTTACTCAGTGCAGTTATCCAGCTAACTCAGTAATCCTGCTCTGTGGGTTTTACTCAGTGCAGTTATCCAGCTAACTCAGTAATCCTGCTTTGTGGGGTTTACTCAGTACAGTTATCCAGCTAACTCAGTAATCCTGCTTTGTGGGTTTTACTCAGTGCAGTTATCCAGCTAACTCAGTAATCCTGCTCTGTGGGTTTTACTCAGTGCAGTTAGCCAGCTAACTCAATAATCCCGCCCTGTGGGTTTTACTCAGTGCAGTTATCCAGCTAACTCAGTAATCCTGCTCTGTGGGTTTTACTCAGTGCAGTTATCCAGCTAACTCAGTAATCCTGCTCTGTGGGTTTTACTCAGTGCAGTTATCCAGCTAACTCAGTAATCCTGCTCTGTGGGTTTTACTCAGTGCAGTTATCCAGCTAACTCAGTAATCCTGCTCTGTGGGTTTTACTCAGTGCAGTTATCCAGCTAACTCCGTAATCCTGCTCTGTGGGTTTTACTCAGTGCAGTTATCCAGCTAACTCAGTAATCCTGCTCTGTGGGTTTTACTCAGTGCAGTTATCCAGCTAACTCAGTAATCCTGCTCTGTGTGTTTTACTCAGTGCAGTTAACCAGCTAACTCAGTAATCCTGCTCTGTGGGTTTTACTCAGTGCAGTTATCCAGCTAACTCAGTAATCCTGCTTTGTGGGTTTTACTCAGTGCAGTTATCCAGCTAATTCCGTCATCCCGCTTTGTGAAAACCTGCTCGCCGTACGGTATCCGGCGATGTGGTGACTCACGGCGCCCCAGGGCACGTACCCTAACAACAACACACCCCCCGCAGGGCCCCCCGGAGAAATCAGGCGGGAATCAGCACAGCACGGGGTTTAACACAAAATCCGCCTTATTGATCTGACTAAAACAGCCACACAGCGCATCTGTGCTGCCAATGCAAAAACAAGAACAACAACAACAAGACCAAAAAAAAAAAAACAACGCCATCTTGGACAACAGAAGCGTAGGACGCAATGAGTTACGCGCAACGACGAACAACAAGA
This sequence comes from Conger conger, assembly GCF_963514075.1. NCBI lineage: Eukaryota > Metazoa > Chordata > Actinopteri > Anguilliformes > Congridae > Conger > Conger conger. Next base: position 64,291,006 of record NC_083764.1, on the reverse strand, counting down.
ATAGACTGTTGAATTAATTACAGTTGGAGGTGCGAGAGCAGATTTTAATTACGTCCGTTGAGAACGTGTCCTCTTGCTGAAGGACGCTCTGGGAGAAATACCGGAGAGAACAGTGGCAACTGTCGAGAGAGAAAGACAAAAACCCCCAAGAGTAGTTTTGGTGTTTAGGGCCATGCTCGAGGACTCTTTCTTTTCCTGCAGTGACCCGACTTCATCTCTTCAGAAACAAAGCAACATCCATGTACGCCCACCCGGGGGTCGAACCAGCAACTCTCCGGCTGTGGCAGTCTAACACACCCTCCCCTCCCTACCACGAGGCTAACCTGCCACCCATTATCCTGTCAATAGTGTCACAGGTGACAGCAGGCAAACAAGTCAACATTGAGAGGATTGAGCCATTTGGTAGTGGGTGGGTTTGATGACGTCATTGTTTTCAGTAGCGGGTGGGTTTGATGATGTCATTGTTTCGGTAGCAGGCGGGTTTGATGATGTCATTGTTTCGGTAGCGGGTGGGTTTGATGATGTCATTGTTTCGGTAGCGGGCAGGTTTGATGATGTCATTGTTTCGGTAGCGGGTGGGTTTGATGATGTCATTGTTTCGGTAGCGGGTGGGTTTGATGATGTCATTGTTTTGGTAGCGGGTGGGTTTGATGATGTCATTGTTTCGGTAGCAGGAGGGTTTGATGCCGTGCTTTCAGTTGCAGGCGTGTGGATGTCGTTTGAACGTCGTGTTTGATCAGCCGTCCCTCACTCACCTCTCAAAGACGCATCGGAGCGCGATGAAGCCCAGGGCCATGGGCAAGGACACGAGAAGGTCGCGGGGTCGAGGGTACCAGGCTCCCTCCTGGCCTTGCATGTCCTCCCAGGTTATGCCAGGGGGCAGCCAATACTCATGCCTCCACAGCCACTGGTCTAGCGCCCCCATCCTGATGGGAGGAGACAGAACGGGTCAACTGTTTTTATTTATTTTTTTCCTTGTCAAAGCCACAGAGCCTGACTAGGTAACCATGGAACAAAGTGTCACTGCAGAATTCAAATGCAAAACCAAATGCAATTTGGCCTTTTTAGTAAATGCTCTTATTGACAGTGAATTATAGAACATCTCAAACACTATGGACACGTGTAGTCTACACACTCAGAGGTGCAGGTATTGACTCAACACAAACAGCATTTATATGAGCGATAAAAGCGCCCTGTAGCGCAGTGTAGAATATACGCAATACGAGAGTTATTTAACACACATTACCAGGCACTGACGCTTGTAATTCAGTGAAAACAATTAATCGTTTCATAGTATAAAATATCATTTTATACACATAATCCACACTCATCCACTCATCTACATCCATAAAGTGGACAAATTGAAACAACCGCAAACAGCTAACGTATTGTACATAACGAAGAGTAGTAAACAAAAAGTGTGAAATACCCTAAAAAAAAAAAACACCTTCACACTTACAATCGGTCCATACTCGGGTGTTTGGAAACCGTCGAAAGTAGTTTTATACGAGCCTCTCTACTTCCCAGACAACGTGCTGTAGTGTTAAAGAACGAATGCGTTACGCCAATGAAGTCCTTGTTCCCGTTACTATAGTAGGGAAGATGTACTTTATCCGTCATGGAGAAACGCCAAAGAACTTGTTTGTATCAGATCTGTGGCTATTTGATGACAAGTGGGCGGGGGTCAATCAACCCCACATTTTCGTGGCATTATGAATGTGTGATGAAACGCATGCTTCGGTGTTTATGTCAGAGAAAAAAAACATTTTTTTGGCGCAAAACAACTCGTCAGACCCCCCCCCCCCCCCAACTCTTGATCCGGTTGCGGTTGTAGAACTGAATGGAAATCATCCTTCTTTAAAAAACAATTTCATTTAATTATACGTCTAGAATCTGTGACACACTCGGTGTTGTATACTGATTCACTCAAATTAATTCAAAATAATCAATCGGTTGGGACAGTAACAGAACAGACGTGTAACCGGGGCGTGCCATACTGGTTCTCGAAATAAAAACTTAACACAATTTAAACAAACAAATATTTCGAATAAATAAACTAGTTCACTCACCTGTGAGCGGACTTGTGGCAGGGGGGAAACGAACAGCGGCGCAACTGTGTGGGGAACAGCCGAACGCGACGTTCAGAGAGCCTTCAGTTGCTTCAATATGCTACTTCCCCCCCACCACAGACGGCAATGCGAGAGCTCCTCTACCTCCGTTAGTAGTTCCCACCTGCGTTGTCCCTGGTGATTTCTAGAGACGAGTGAGCGTCCGCGATAAGGGGGACCCGCAGCCGAGTGTGATATATGCGCACCGTTGCGCAACGCTACAAACGTCTCCCAACCTGCCTGCTTAACATAACACGGAACAATCGGCTTATGAATTAGAAACCCCCCCTTGTGGGGTAGAATGTGTTCGAGGGGTTTAAACAACAAATTTCGGCGATAATTACCATCACAAATTAGTTTTATGTGGGGATATATTTAGCTTATCGTGGGTGATACTGTTGTGTAGCCTATGTACTATTATGGGTTGGTTTGGTAAATATTAGGCCAAGTAAGAGTGTGTTATGAAGTCAGTCATTTGCCCACACTTGTGTGGAAGTTCACTTTACATCACGTCTGAACAAAGGGCGCATTATTAGGTGCTTAGATGGTAGAGAACGGATTAATTTTTTTCTCCATCACCAATTATTTTGTTACACTGCATTCGGTGTAGAAGACAGAGCACATTACATGGCGTGGCTCCACGATTGTTGATTAGCGACTTAGCTAACGTGCGATTTATTTTCAACAACCAACTCAAACAGTACCCTTTGCTTTCGCAGAGAATTTCCCAAAGCTTTGCCTGGAGATTAGACGCCATACGCATCTTTAAACCGGTTTCTATTACAGACCTTGGACACGTCGGTGCCTGTCACCCTTTTTTGAACTGCGGCACTGGAGATCTTAATCATGACACGACAGTATCCAAATGAAATATTTGACATGAGTGAGTATTAGCAACTAATTGCCTTCGGTTATTTTGCAGATCTCCCTCCCGGGCATGGTCCTGAACGGCCTGAACTCTACAAGTAGTCCGAGTGAGTTTTGTTATGTATTACCTCAAATATGCACTCTTGTTATGAAATAACTGCAGAATAAAGCTTCTAACTAATAATTCAGAACACCTGACTCTCATGAGCGTTTGTTTCGACACTCCGCCCACAACATAAAACTATTGCAGTGCTACTTCTAGACAGCAGAGGGAGACAATACGTTTTAAAAATAAAATATAGCCTACAGCCTCACTAGATTTCCATAAAACGTACAACGGCATTACAAAAAGTTCAAACTTAATACATTTCAAAATTGTGTACGCACAAGGAAACCAGGCGAGACTATTATTCGGCGGATTAATACGGTTTTTAAAATGTAAACCGCATCAACATGCACGGTGTGCAAGCGTGTATAAAAACTATTTGTGTTTTGCATTTTTTACGGTATCAAAGATGTGAATATTTTTACTTGACTGGTTGGCCATCACTGTCTGACTGTTTAGACACAAATATTTTAGGATATCCTTTAATTAAATCTCACAAATTCCAGGACTGAAGGGGTTTGATCTGGTTATCAGTTTCTTATAAATATACATGCCAACATTATCTTCAGAATAGAAAAGTACATTGGTGGAAAAAAAACTACTTTATTTCAACACACAAAAACCCCTGCCTTACAAAGAAAACTGGGGAATATCCAGTGTACTTACAAATTGTACAAACACAAGCAGGTAAGCACAAAACAGCCACGTCTGTTCCTCACCTGGCTCTTTACAAAATAAAAGCTTATTCACTTTCAAGTAAAAACCAGAGAAAATACTACTGCAGATAGCAAAAGGGGCTCCAAACTTGAGCCAAAATACAAAAATAAAGATTATCCATGTGATGTTCCGGGGAGAAGAATCAAATAAAATCACAGTTGAGAGAAAACAAAATTTCACCAAACCTGGTTCACAGAGCACGGTAGTAAGTAGTAACCAGCAATACAATAAGAATATTTATATATACATAAATAACACACACACACACAATTCATATTATACAAGATAAAGGGAAAAACATTGCCTGGGGCAATTCGGTCCATGGCACATAATGTTAACTGGGACGGAGTGTTGGCTGGAAGTTACAAGTTGTCAGCTTCATGCTAAAGAAGCTGATTCTAAACCAGCATGCTGCCAATTTGACCTCCATTAACCCCCCCCCCCCTTTATAACCCAAACTCCACTTTAGGGCAGAGTGCAGTAGAGAGCTAACTTCTTTGGTGTAATAATTTCTGAGGCATTCTATGATTCAGGTACAACACTCCCTGCCATGGATAATTGGATCAAGGTTCATATCTATAACACAGAGATATTTCATCCTGAGTGAGATGACATGTCTATAACACAGAGATATTTCATCCTGAGTGAGATGACGCTCCTTCCTTTTCCAGCTTAGGAGTTCTGGTCGCTTCAGGAATCTGAAAATCCAATTATGCAATTTTATGCAGGTCGTTTGAAATGAGACGTCTACCTTTAATACAACCAAAAATATCTTTATGTCAACACGGACTTCGTTTTTATTTTTTTATTTGACACTACAGAGAACCCCTAATCCTTTGTGGTATTAAACGTACCTATAATATAGGTTTATATATGACCAAAATTATACAATCTGTCTGGGAATTGATCTTTCAACTTTTGGAAATCCAGCATTGCACACCACTACACTGGAAAACAGAAAATGGGTACATTTATAAATTACCTGGCTTTGTCTCTGATACGGCATTATTCACAAGCACCTTAACACACTGTCCCATTTAAGACTTTGAACAGAAGTTTTTTGTTTTTTTTCTCAAAATTCTCAAGTCAGTGTTCTAGAACTCAGAACACTGCTAGACCTAGAACTGCTTTCAGTTATCAGTCATGATTGTTACATCAGCATTAGAACGTTCATTTAAGAACCCTCTAATCACATATTTGTGATTAAAATGAATGGGGTTTTATTTTTTCCCTTCCTTTGATTGGGTTTACTCGACTTGGATTCTGTATGGATACGTGGCGTGGTCCAGGTCCAGGGCGACATTGGCTCTGGCGGTAAGAGCTGTCGTCTGGCAGTCGGAGGGTTGCCGGTTTGATTCCCGCCCTGGGTGCGTCGAAGTGTCCCTGAGCAAGACCCCTAATTGTTCCTGACGAGCTGGTTGGTGCCTTGCGTGGCAGCCAATCGCTATTGGTGTGTGTGTATGAATGGGTGAATGAGAAGCATCAGTTGCTATCAGCATAAAGGCGCTATAAAAATTCCAACCATTTACCATTTAGGTTCTCAGGGTGAACCAAGGGGGGACAGATGTTGGGCACACACCAGGTGGGCCGGAAGAGAACGATCCGGAAAAGGGGAGTGACCTGATTTCTCATTGGCTCCCTGACAGAAAGGAGAGACCAGAGTGGACAGGTAAGAATTCCATTGCAGGTAATGGGTTAAGGAGCCAGCAGTAGCCCCCTGTCCACGCCCCAAACCACCCAGCCCCCCATCCCACCCCGCCATTCAGTACCCTTCACGGTTGAACTGATGAACCAGTTTAATCTGCCTCAGTCCAAATACGCAGTCCAGTTCCAAGTGCAAAAAAAGCTATATTTATTTATACCACCTGGGCTTGTGTGTACAATCTGGGCTTGTGTGAAAATGAACCCCCCCCCCCCCCCCCGTCTGGCACAGCCTAACACCAGATAGCGCACGACTAATTCACGGGCGCCACGACGGGCCTGTCATCTGTCCGCACAGAATTACAGAACTCAGCGGGCCAGCGGGCCAGCGAGCTTGGGCAAGGACCGGGCTCCATGTCTGTACTCCACATCCCATGAGGCAGAAATCAGAAAGAAACCAGACAGAAACGTCGGAACTGACATGAAGGGATTTACCACAAGGGGGCAGTGTGTGCAAAGCTGACCAATGTTAATCCAAGTAAAAAGCTGTAGGCTAAACAGTTTTTTTTGTAGAAAAGGCACGGAACAAAAGGTTCTTTAGGGGTTTTGACCCCCCTCCCCCCATCCTCCTTGATGAGACATCACTAAAAAACATGGGTGTCAAACCTGCAGACACTGCGGCCCTCCAGGACTGGAGTTAAACCTGCAGACACTGTGGCCCTCCAGGACTGGAGTTAAACCTGCAGACACTGCGACCCTCCAGGACTGGAGTTAAACCTGCAGACACTGCGGCCCTCCAGGACTGGAGTTAAACCTGCAGACACTGCGACCCTCCAGGAGTGGAGTTAAACCTGCAGACACTGCGGCCCCTCCAGGACTGGAGTTAAACCTGCAGACACTGCGGCCCTCCAGGACTGGAGTTAAACCTGCAGACACTGCGGCCCCTCCAGGACTGGAGTTAAACCTGCAGACACTGCGGCCATCCAGGACTGGAGTTAAACCTGCAGACACTGCGCCCCTCCAGGAGTGGAGTTAAACCTGCAGACACTGCGGCCCTCCAGGAGTTTGACACCTCTGCTATAAAACAACCAATCCCCCCCCCCCAATAAAAACACATTTTCAGATAACTGGTTGGGGAGTGGATATGCCAGATGACCAATGGCTGGCCTCAGGGAGGGAGGGGGGGGGGGGGCTACACAAGCGCGTACTCAAACTGCCCCCTGCTCTCTAGCCCCTCCTTGTGGTCGGTCCAGGAGGAGGACGGCATGCGGCTGAAGGGGTCGAGCAGCACGCGGAAGCAGCGCACCAGCAGCACGGCCAGCAGCACCAGCAGGAGCCCCACGAACACCAGGGCGGCGCCCTGCTCCGTGTGCCCGTCCAGGGAGGGCGCGGTGGGGCCCCCGGCGGGCGAGGGCCCGGGGCCGAACGGCTCGTAGTCCGGGGCGGGGCCATCGCCCATGGCCCAGGCGCCGCGGCGGCAGAACTTGCAGACTGTGGACAGGGTCGGGCGGAGCGCGGGCGGGGCCGCCAGATTGGGCCGGATTCAGTGCGCGGGACCCCGGACGATCCCCCGCGGGGGCGCTGGTACGTGTGTCTGAACCGAGGACTCTGACGGAGTCGGACAGCCTGCCGGACATATGCGCACGCACACAGACTCACACACACACACTCACACACACTCACACACACACACACACACACACACACACACACACACACACTCACACACACACACTCACACACACACACACAGAGACAGTGTTTGCATGCGGGTCAGGCGATAGGCCAAACAGACCTTGGTGTGAAAAAGGTGTATTTATGTCTCCGGCAGCTGCTCAGCTTTCAGCCCCCCCTGAGCGGACGCGTCTGCGCTGATGGAGCCCGGGCGAGGCTATCGACCCCGCGTCTCCCGCGATCGGACACGTGACACCGGGCCACCGGGAACACGGGACCGCGTCGGGGGGGCGGGGGGGAGTCGCGGGCTAATTGCCTTCAGACGGCGTCGCGCGATAATTAGCGCCAGCGGGAGAGACAGCGGAGGGAAAAGGTGCAAATTAACTGACAGCAACCGCCGCTATTTAAAGAGCCGGGGAACTGACGAGGGCCGCGGAAACGTGTGAAAGCAAAAACACGTCGCACTGGAGCCCGGGGCGGGAGCTCTGGCTCGTCGAAATCGCTGAGGCGGTGAACCAATGGCGGAGAGGCTGGCCCGTGATTGGCGGCTCGTTTCCGGGCGGCGACAGGTCGCCGAGCGATGGGGAACCGGGGGCCGTAGGCGGGACGGTCTTCTTGTTGAACTGAGTTCTTTGGATTAAGGCCTCTACTGTACGACAGGATATATTCAATGACGATCGATAATAAAAAAATAACGGCGATTCAGAGTCCCTACTCAGATCTGTACTGTCCAATGCCGTTTAAACTCTTCTCAGAGTTTAACCGACAGCTCATTGGTATGTAATATTCACAAATAGCGCTTTCCAGAGCTCATTATTATACGCGCTGTTTCAGCCTCCTCGCGCTCTCATCCGATTGGGTAGAACTGGCCGCACATCCGCAGGTGTCCCCTGATTGGTGGAATCCGACTCTCCAGAGGTCGGTGATGATTGACAGGTCCAGCTGCTCCCCACAGGAAGTGAGCGAGTTGCCTGGGAGACGGTTGCCGCGGCGACGACCCTTTGACGAAGCCTCCCGCCCTTCCTTCACGGGAAGGCCACGCCCACTCCGCGTCGGACACCCTAAAAAAAAAAAAATAGAATGGTGTTATAACACTACTTATCAATCACCAGAGCCCTCCATTTTTTAAAAACATTTTTCTTCAATTTTGTGTGGTGTTTCTGCTTATTGCTGCTACCTCCTACATGAATTCAGAACGGGCACACTCCCAATCAGAAAGAGGCAGTCGCAAGTGCAGGGATCCAGGGATTCCATAAACGGAGGTGCATTACAGAGATGTAATGGCCAAATTCTCTCTCCTATATTGTGTGGTAAAACGTGTTTCATGTAGATCACAGAAGGTAAGAGGTAGGAGCGGCCGTCTGCCAGTCGGAAGGTTTCCGGTTCGATACCCCGCCCTGGGTGTGTCGATGTGTCCCTGAGCAAGACACCTAACCTCCAATTGCTCCTGATGTGCTGATTGGTACCTTGCATGGCAGCCCATTGTGCGAATGTGAGTGAACTGGTGAATAAGAGGCATCAATTGTAAAGCACTTTGGCTAAAAAGCGCTATATATAGATGCAGTCCATTTTCCATTGTTATGGTTTATTCGGTATTACATTACATTACATTACATGGCATTTGGCAGACGCTGTTATCCAGACTGATGTAGAGCTGATTAGACTAAGCAGGAGACAATCCTCCCCTGGAGCAATGCAGGGGTTAAGTGCCTTGCTCAAGGGCCCAACGGCTGTGCGGATCTTATTGCGGCTACACCGGGGATCAAACCACTACACGACAGGCCCCCCGATTTACCACTTGGCGTTCAATGACCCTCCCTCATTAAACAAGGTGATTCTATTACGGTCACATATGACCATACGGTCACCGAACAGCAATTTTCCCTCACACGTGACCTGCCATATGCTCTGGGAAAATCTGCGATTCTCGCCAGGGGCAACAACAAAAAAACACGTCAACGCCGTGTTATCCGAAGCGCGCGAAGTCGCGTGTCTTGCCAGGAGTCCCACCAAATCTGACCGCCCGTTTTTTGACCAATTGACTCACGCCCTCATTCGATTGGCTACGAACAAAACCCCTCCCACTCTCCAAATCTGACCGCCAGTTTTTTTTGTTTTTTTATTTGAAGATATTTTTTCGGCCTTTTTCAGCTTTATTGGACAGTATATAGTACAGAGAGACAGGAAGAAAGGGAGCGAGAGAGAGGGGAAGACATGCGACAAATGTTGGACGGTCGGATTCAAACCGCCGACGTCGCGGCTCGCAATGAGCATGCGGTCAGTGCTCTGCAGGCTGCGCCACCGAGACACCCTGACCGCCGGTTTTTGACCAGTTGACTCACGCCCTCATTCGATTGGCTACGAACAAAACCCCTCCCACTCTCTCCACCCGCGCCCCCCACCAACACGGGGCTCTCAAAATGGCCGCCTTGCATCATCTCAGGTGCAGGCTTGTGGTTCGGATGACTCACTCGTGACCACGCTGCCCCCGGCCCCCCACTTAAAAATATTGTCTGTTCCATCAAAAGCACTTCAGCAAAATCCATTACCATGTGGGTTCAAGGGGAACGCTGAGTAACCATCCCAAAAAAAAAAAAAAAAACTGGCTCTGAACAGACAATGCATTCGGAATAGAAATTTCAACGACAAGTGCAAGATATTCAAAGAGGATATTTATATAAATGGATGAGGATAGAGCGAGAGAGACAAAATACATTTTTGTGAATATATTACAATTACTCTCATGTAAATGGTCGATGTTGTTTTTGTTACCATACTTAGATGTTGCAATTATTCTGTTACACTTAGACTTGTGTTCTAAGATACTGCTATATTTCTGGGTACGCCTTGGCAATATTAATAAGTGTATTTCATGCCAATGCAACATCTTGAATATCAGAGACGAGAGAGAGAGAAAGAGAGAGACAAAGAGAGAGAGAGTTTTGCTCATGTAATGATATCTGCACCCAAACTCCCTCCAGTGTGTGGTTTCCGAGGCTGAGCTGAAGGTCATGCATTTTGAAGCACACTGAACATACGATATGAGGTGGGCGGGGGGGGGGGGGGCAGTGGGCAGGACAAGCAAGGGTTTTTTCGGGGGTTGGGGGGGGGGTGTCCCTTGGTGGATGGGGGTCCCAGTGACCAGCAGGGCCTAAGGCTGGCACATATGGTAGCACTCCATGACCTGGGACACTTTCACACAGCTCCTGTGTGTGGGTATGCAGGGAAAGCACTGGCACTGTATGTTCTACTGAGACCCCCCCCCCCCCCCCCCCACACACACACACACACGTGCACACACACACACGTGCACACACTCCCATGCACGCACACTCCCACACACACGCACACGCACACACACGCACACACACACACGTGCACACTCCCACACACACGCACACACACGCACACACACACACGTGCACACACACTCCCATGCACGCACACACACACGCACACTCCCACGCTCACACACACACACTCCCATGCACATACACACACACAGATGCACACACACTCCCACGCACGCACACACACACACACACGCACACATGTGCGCACACACACTCCCATGCATGCACGCACACACACACACACACACGTGCACACACATACACGCACACACACACACACACACACACACTCCCATGCACACGCACACACACACGTGCACACACACACACACACACACACGAGCACACACACACTGAAACACAGACCCACATTTATAGTTCAATGTGTACATCCTGTCTGATTCACACACGGCCACGGGACATTTTATTTCTGACATTAGCGTGGAATGGAGGCTCCGCCTGTTTACCCCCAGCTCACAGGTGTGCCAGCCGCGCCTCTCTGAAAGGAGAGAGAGAGAGAACGAGCAGCAGAGTAATTACACAGATACCACAGAGAGAGAGAGAGTATGAGAGAGGTAGAGGGGGAGAGAGTGTGAGAGGGAGAGAGAGTGGGGGGGAGAGAGAGTGTGTGAGGGTGAGAGAGTATGAGAGAGGTAGAGGGGGAGAGAGTGTGAGAGGGAGAGAGAGTGGGGGGGAGAGAGAGTGTGTGAGGGTGAGAGAGTATGAGAGAGGTAGAGGGGGAGAGAGAGAGTGTGAGGGTGAGAGAGTGTGAGAGGGGGAGAGAGGGAAAGAGAGAATGTGTGAGGGAGAGAGAGAGGAGAGAGGGGGGAGAGGGAGAGGGAAAGAGAGAGAGAGAGCAACGAAAGACTGAGTGAGAAAGGGAAATTTAATCGCGCCATTTTTTGCTGAGCGTGCAGGGAAGAAAAAAAAGAAAGAAAGAAAAACACTCAGTGCAGCTGACCTTTTAAAATCAGGCAGTGACCAGGGAGGGGAGACCTGCTCACGTATTCATGCAGAGTCCGGGCGCGCTGTTCTCCTACATAAATATGGATGCTATAATTCCTTTCCAATGAGCTTGAAGCATTATCCAAATGGCATTTAAGGAACATTCCTGTGAGCAAAACAATGCCCTTTAAAGATAGCAGATGCTCTTTTGAGTTCCGTTAAAAGCCACTGGCTACCGAGACGCGGCACAGGCATTTGTTATTTTTTTAAAGCGATTTAATCTGTTTTTATGAAGAGCGAGAGAACGCACATCAGAAATTGAATTGAAATGCCCTGTGCTCTGATGAATGTTTGAGGTTCTGAAGAGCCAATAGGAATCATGCTTTCTGAACGCGAACTGTACATTTTCAGACTTAACTCGGATCGGTAAGTGTTGGACTGACACTGACATGAGAACGACGTCAGGAATAAAGCGCACGACTATTACAATTCTGAACCTCTTGGCCATGTCTACATGCTGCCACATGATTGGCATATTTGCATATCGGCCACTGAGTGTATAACTTACGATAGATAGATCATTGAATTTAAATAGTGCTTTTCTAAAACACTCAAAGCACTCTACAGTGATGAGGGGGAAAATTCGCCACAATCAGCCAGTGCCAATGTGTAGCACCCTCCTGGAAAAACGTTCAGCCTGCCACCTAATCATCCTCTGTTCGATTGGCAACAACATTGTTCTCTCCCTCTCCTCCTCTCTCCCTCTGATGTGTGGTGAGTGTTCTGCCGCAAAATGGCTGCCGTTGCGTTGCAGGTGGGTGCTACACATTGGTACTGGCTGATTTTGGCGAATCAGCACAGTGTCCGCTGCACTGGGGATAATTTAACCAGAGGGAAGATCACCCCCCTACTGGCCCACCAACACCTCTTCTCTTCCAGCAGCAACTTTCCCATCCAAGTCCTGACCAAGCCCACACCTGCTTACCTCCACATTTTGGCCGGGGCAAGGCGCGTGTTGGTATGACCACTGGCCCGCTACTTGGACTTACACTCAATACGTTTGGCTCTATATCCCAGCATCCTGTTGGCCTTTGTATTTTGCACGCTCCGTGCCTAGAAACCGAAAGGCTGTGAATGTTACTCCCAAGCACATTCCAAGTTTGTTCCTCGCATAAAGTAGTCCTGCCTTATGTTTCCTTTCCCCACATGTACAACTTTACATTTGGCTAAGTTAAATTTAACCTGCCAGTTTTTTTTTTTACCCACAACTGGATTCTGTTTAAATCTTCTCTTGAGTCCTGGCCTTGAGTGCCAGGTGTGTGGACTCGTCAGCCAATCGGTGACTTAAAAATAACCGCTCTGGCACTGCAAACGAACGGCCCGAAAAACCCGGCAGCACTGCGGCCCTTTAGGACCGGAGTTTGACAGGAACTATACAGGATCATAATGGTATTTGGGAATTGGGAAAACGGTGTGAAATACAGGACACATAAAGCAGTCCAGGGACGAGGGAAGGAGACGAGAGGAGCTGAGAAGAAGTGTAGATGTAATTTTAAATGAATAAAATTGCCATTATTGTCCATCGATCCACACTGAATAACCCATAATGACAAAGTGAAAACATCTTCGAAAAAATTCTTGCAAATTGATTAAAAATCAAAAAAAGAAATTTCTCAATCTTGGAAACAAACTATTTTTTTTTTGAATCAACAACTAATTCAGACCCTAGAAACCAAGTCAGGTACTAAAGTCAGGTGATCTGGAATCCAGCTGATGAGTTAAGCGCTGGGTAACAACGGAACAAAACGCTCCTTAACTCTCTGAGCACGAGAGTGAGCTGCCTCTTGGAGTCTCATTCGCAGCAGCGCGGCAGCAGTGTGGAATAAGAACAATGGAACGGAAAAGGCGTAAAACCGCCAAGTGTGTGAAAATACACGCTGGGGGGGGGGGGATTTACCACGCCGCAGAAGGAGTAGAAGCGCTTATGTCATCACAAACAGCTACAGCTCCCCTGCAGTCTCTGCACAGAGCACTGGAGTCCAGGGTACAGCAACAGGGTGGAGTGAGACACGGTGAGACAGGAGGGAGACAGAGAGGCAGAGTGAGACACGGTGAGACAGGAGGGAGACATGGTGGGGCAGAGTGAGACAGGAGGGAGACAGAGAGGGGCAGAGTGAGACAGGAGGGAGACAGAGAGGGGCAGAGTGAGACAGAGTGAGACTGAGTGAGACACACTGACGTAGGGGGAGACTGAGTGAGACACACTGAGGTAGGGGGAGGCTGAGTGGGACAGAGAGACAGAGCAAGCCACAGCCAGGCAGAGTGAGACAGGAGTGAGACAGACTGAGATAGGGGGAGGCTGAGTGGGACAGAGAGACCGAGCAAGCCACAGCCAGGCAGAGTGAGACAGGAGTGAGACAGGGTGAGACAGGAGTGAGACAGGGTGGACCAAAGTGAAACGGGAGCAGCATGTGATTTCGAGGGCCTGAGGGCGTAGCACGCCGCGGCCGACACTGAGGAGGCGATCCCCCGCCCTGGGTGTGTCGCCGTGTGCCTGAGCAAGACGCCCAAATGCTCCGGACGAGCTGACTGGTGCCTACCGCCGGTGGTGTGCGAATGGGTGAATGAGAGGCATCAATTGTAAAGTACAATATAACGGCCGAACGCAGTCCATCGTCATGGAAACAGTGATGTGTGGTAGGCACAGGGTGTGTCAACTTCCAAGCTCAGGAAAGCCCCCCAAAAAATAAAAGTATTATATTGTGTAAGCCAAAATACCACATACAAATACCACTAAGGTGTAGTGATATATTTGGTTAGGCAGGCACCTCTTCAAGCAGACTTTATTTACATGCTCCTATTGCTTTTGCTAACAGAACACCCCCCCCCCCTTGGAGAACCACTTATTCCTCCAAAGCCTGATTTGAAACGCTATTTCAGGCATATGCTGAACTGTGACCCTTCTAGATGTGGTTCTGGAAGTATTTCACTTTTTTTCAGACTACTGGGGGGGGGGGCGTATACCGGGCTTGTTTTTGGTCACTGTAATTACACACTTAATCAGCCATATCTGATCTGTGCACTGCAAGGAGTCCAGTGACAGATCCGGCAGTAATGCTCGGTGAACCCGTCTCATCTACCGAAATGGGTGTCATCAGGATTTGCGGGGTGTGTGTGTGTGTGTGCTTAATTTTCATCAGCCCCCTCATAGTGAGTCAGGTCCGCTGGCAGGAGAAACACATCGCTGCCAGGCGTTAGTGTTGCCAAAAAACTGAAAGAAAAAAAAACAAAAAACCTCACAAGGTCTAACGCAGCCGTTTTTATTTATTTTATTTACCGAACCTTTATTTTAACCACGGCGTCCTGCTGACACACGGAATCTGTTCTACGGCGTTCGGAGGCAGATCTGCTACAGATAAAATGTGTAAGGCATTTTCACCGTTAGCAGTGCAAAAAATGACTAAAAAGAATGTGTTTCTGCCGTTCACTGTAACTGTAACTTGCAACAAGTTGTATATAAATGCGTGCTAGTCATTGTAACAACAAAGGAGGCAAATCACTGACAGATAACCTTTTTAATGTACAGTAAAATGCAGTTTTATAAGTACTAAATAAGTTTAGTAGCACAGAGTGGTATAACAAGTTCATAGAACACCAACAAATATGTCACAAAAAGTGTTATTCGTGGCCATGAATTAGGACGGCATAGGATACACTTTACTGTGTTAATTCTTATGGATTTGCTCTGGCTCAGAATACAGATTATTGCTGCTTGCTTTTAAGACTCTTCCCCCGTCGTAAAGAGAATAAATACTACTTATCAATTACACTTCTGTTAAAGACTGAGCTCGAACTGAGTTAAAGACGATACACGCTTATTTTAGTGGGCGTCATTTATTTTGGTCTGATAAAAAAGGTCTAATCCGAAAGTGAAACATTGCGTTTTAGTTTACAAAAGCTTCACAATCAGGCGCGTCAGGCACGCATGTGCCTTGCTTTTGTTATTATGTGTAATAAATCCCACTAACAAACAGTATTTCAAAATAATATGAGCGCCGAATTGAGCCGAGACAGCCTCGCGCAGAATAAGAGCATCGTTCGTGCTCTGCGTATCGTAATCAATACACAGTCCTGTAACGGTGACTCCTTTGCACATTTTAAGTTCTCTCACAAGACGATTGTATTATTTTTTATTTTTTTCACGTTTCCTCCCTCACCCCAAATTTAAAAAGTGGAATCTTTTTATTAAAAATAGACATTTTGTAGAATGAAAAGCATCTCGCAATAAACGAATGGTAATTGGCGATACAATCAAACTAAGGATACAGAAATCTTATATTTTACTTTTTAAACATTTAATTAAATATTAAATATTGCCATATATAAAACCTGCGCTGATCCATACTCTCCCACCACTCCAAACACCTCTGTTACCGATTTAGCAAGAAAATACAGTCTGCAGTCATAAAAGCGACATTTCAGATAACGGTTTGCCTAAAAAAAACAAAAAAAAACGTTAGTAGATAACAAGCAATCCGCGTAACCTACCTGTTTTGTAGTAAGCCTGTATTGATCCTGCCGTTACACGCAGCCAAGGGTCCGCAAGAAAACCACAAAAACTTCTGCCTTTCGCGACGCAGCGCCGCGGCTCTTTTATCAACTGCGAGGCGAGCGTGGCGAGCTCGAGGCGACCATCTGTTCAAAGGGAGTCTGTTCAGCCGCCCAGCCTCTTAAAGCGCCCTGACACCTTTCGGCGTAAATACACACACAGTCTACGTCGGTTACACCGATGGTCGGCACTCGTTAAACGATGTATTATTGGTTTGATTTCATTTTGAAAACATCCCGTAGTATATAAACAACATAAACAACCTACCACTGTCAGGACAGCAGAATCCCTCCCCATATTCCGGCGCAGACTAAAAACACACATTTTCATGTAAAAACACTCCTCCCTCCTGATCCCCCCTTCCAAAAATCCCTCTTGTACACCCTATATTATTAAAAGATCAGTCCTCCCCCGTGACCCCCCCCCCCTTCTGATATCCCTCTTGTACATCCTATATAAAAAAATACATTAAAAATGCACTTACGATGACTATTGTCTTTTGGTTAGAACAGCCGTTCATGCGTGTTTTGCTAATTATTGATGCTTTTAACTTGTTGAAGAACCTATGCACTTGTGAATCCTGTATGGCATGTTCAGTGTTCATTTAACTCTGACAGGATAGCCTACACATGAGTCATGATTCATATAGCCAGGGTCATGTCAGGCAAATTGGGACATCCGGTAAAATGGGACATATAAGGTTTAAGGCACTGCGCTCTGTAAATATTAGCAGCCAATCGCTTGTAATTGTTGCTACAACACTACTTAACGTAAAGCCATCATTTTGATTGGTCTGTGCTAACCAGAAAGTGTGTGGCAAAACGTTGAAGGACGTCAGGTTAGCACTGTGGCTCAACGAATTTCACTTTTGCATAATAAGGCTGTTAAACCAAAAAGAGACTAATTAACAATCTGCAGAACTGTATTATGATGAAGTCTTTTATGAAGTCTTTTAATTTTACTAGACAGAATTACAGAATACACATTGTTTTTACTGAATACACAAGCGTTTCAAGCACTGTCCCATTTTAACAAAAGGTGTTTGATAAAATGCGACAAGAATTTCAGCTAAATTGGGACACTTTTCAGTGTTAATGGTTGCAATAACATCGCAATTTTATCAATTATGCGAATAATTAATTTATTGTAATTCTTTTTGTATTCATATAACACCTGATTCCCTAATTCACTCTGTTCAGTCCTTCTATAAGCTATAATTTACTATGTTGAATTGTACCATGTGTAGATGAACAGCCCTTCTCCTGAGTCTCAACCAAATGTTCAATGTTCAAATTAAAATAAATATTTGAATGTCCCGATTTACCTTATAAGCTGTCCCATTTTACCTGAACATGCCATCAGCGTGTTTTTGAAGGTTAGTAGTTTCTAATCAAGTATATTTTAAAACATAATTTAAAAACAGAAACCTACCAAAAAAGTGTCCCAAATTACCTCATTCCACTATATGTAATCTGTAAGAGTTGATTTAACATTGAATATTTGACTGTGTAAGAAACGGTTATCAATAAAAATAGAGAATAGTGAGCTTCTTTGGGTGTGCCAAACAAGTCGCCCAGTAACAAACTCCACTGTATTTTGTCAGCATTCAATTAGTCTCCACTTTGAAACGTTTTCACGTCGCCTACATACTTTATACTTTCTCTGCCTCACCTTTATTCTGTTGTTTTCTCTTTAGGTGCGGGCTACTCATGGTGAGTGGTGATTGGCAATAGTTTGTATTTTTGTAGTTTCCCTGTTTAGTCACTGCAGTAGGCCAACGCAGGGTCCAATTAATTCAAACATTGTTTATATATGAGTTCAAGAAGGACAAAATATTACTATTTAAGATGTAAGATGTCCACCAGCCAGCGTTGATTAAACATTGAGCGTTTTAGTTTGAATCGTATGTGAAGCTCCTAGATTCCAACCGCCGGGGAATGACTGGCAGTCTCCTTGGTTACGTAATCTGCCTTCTTCCACGCCCATGCCGATTCTATACGCCAACGCTCGGAGGCAACCGCGACTGTACATTCGACTTCATACTGCCCTGTCACCTTGCAGTAAACGATCCCAAACAAACTGCTGTTGTAGGGAATTAACACTTCCATAAATAAGCGAGCGACTTAAATAACTGAGTAGGCTATGTAATTATACAGTCCAACTATCGCCAAAATCACAGACGCAAAAGTACATTTTTTTCTACACCCAATTACAGTCAAATTAAGCTGAATGTAGCCTACAGAAGCTTCACAGGCTGAGAGCTTGCCATGGCATTAGGTATTTGTGGATGCACTTTTGTTTGGATAAGTAGGCCTATGCTTTCTATGTGGGAAGATGTGTTTGTGTTTTAAAGTTTAGCAAGTGGGTTCTTTGTTTCAACTTACAGTAGCCTACCAGTCAAAAGTTTGGACAACACCTTGCCTTTTT
This sequence comes from Conger conger, assembly GCF_963514075.1. NCBI lineage: Eukaryota > Metazoa > Chordata > Actinopteri > Anguilliformes > Congridae > Conger > Conger conger. Next base: position 64,272,559 of record NC_083764.1, on the reverse strand, counting down.
CTGGCTTTTCTGATTCATTTTTTATTTCCTCTATTTGCAATTAAACAATTCATATGCAGTCAAAATTCGCAGATTACCAGCTTTCATTAAACCATGTTTTTATACCTTTTGGTTTCACCGTGTAGCACTTTTTGTACATAGTCCCCCATTTCAAGGTTTGAGAAAAATTAACAATGTCAAATAAAATAGTCAGGTTTTGTATTTGGTTACATATTCTTTGCATGACATGACTTCCTGAGGCCTGTGACCTTAATTAGTGAACCTTTATTAAAAATGCTTATTTATTACAGCATATTCAACCAATCATATTACCAAATTGTTGCGACTTCAAATATTTGGCACTGATGCACAGGCATCAGAATTAGTCTGTACTAAACATCACAAAAACATATTGGCTGTGACATGTTCCCTCATAAAATCTGCATGATTGAATCGATCTGTCCGTCACCAACAGAAATATGGAATATTTTCACGGTGGGAATCAGAGGGAACAGGCTCTTTTTGGTGCCGACACAAGCAGATGAATGCCATGCTATGAGACAATAGTAAATAGCCCCCCCCCCCCCCCCCCCGTGAACCTTTTCCAAGTGCTGGTGAAGATTCACTTCCTCTGTGTGAACAAATGGGCACTGAGAGCAGGCAAAGACCTCAGACGATGCCTCAACAGTTTGTCCTGATGAGAGAGAAGATGCACATGAAATATTAAGGATATTAATGGAGATGCAAGATGGCATTGATAAATATCACTCAACTGGAGAATAAAACAAACATGTGTACCATCTGTGTACCCCCCCCCCCCCCTTCTCAGACCTCTCTGCAACTTTTATTTTGAAAATGTTCTCCCGTTTGGCATTCGTTTTGTTGCTGTGTCTCACTTTAATCCATTCGTTTGCAGCTGCAGAACAATGCCTGTGCGCTTACTGTAAGTGTCGCCTAATTTCTTTATCTTTGATTTATTCATCCCCGTTTCAGTGCTGAGCAACTTAAATGGAAGCGAACTGCGCAGAGAGCGATACCAGGGGTGCGTATCTGTGTCTTTGTTGACGGAGTGTTTCACAAAACGTTGCTACGAGTGAGCTCGATGCAATGATCAGAGATTCATTCATTTATGTTTATGCAGGTAAGGTTTTAGTAACAGCTAAAAGTAGAGCAATACAATTGTGCAGTTACAGATGTGGTCGTTAAAAGTCAATGAAGATATTCATAAGATTTGGTTACTGTCTAAAGTTTCCTTGCTTCTGTCGTTCGTGGGAACTGGATTACTGCACAGGTGCTACGTGCGTGGGATTTTTTTTGCAAGAAAATGTAGTTCCGGAACTAAGGTTCCCACCCCAGTGTTTTTTTAATTTATTTTTTTAGGATATCGCAAATCTGGCGATAGAATTTTCAGCAGAAACGGGTAATTGATCTTTAATCGAACTTCCTTGGTGGTTTTGCTACACACATCTTACCCCACACACAGCAGTAGTGGATCCCATCTCAAATATTAGGCGATAAAGGCACAAACTTCATTTAATCACTCATTTGTTCTCAGTGTGACAGCCAGCATCTAGTTCTTCTACACCTCATGAGTGGAGCTATTGGGAGTGTTCCATTATAAGCATCTTTGAAAGTTAATGGACTGAGTTGTGTTGAACAATCTCAGCTGTAAAATGTGTCCGCATTGACATCACTTGAGCAGGGATTGAAGCTACAACTGTAGCCTGCTGTAACGTTAGTTGGTGGACTTTGACAACTTGGCTACCTTTTTATTGGCTTTTGATTTGGATTCACATTCAGTGCACTTCACTGTTGTAGCTAGCAAAAAAAATTGGCTTTGTCTCCTGGCCGTCATAAGGCTCAAATATAAAAATCAATCAATCAGGAACATTGCAAAAACCATGGGCATGCCCAAGTCAATAGTTTGGTTCATTATTAACAAAAAAAAACATGTCAAAAGACCTGGTAGACAGAGGGTCAAAGTCTACCATATGTAGAAGATGACACCAGCAGGACTACAGAGGGTACACTACAAAATGCAAACCACTGATAAGCCTCAAGAACCTGTTGACAGAGGAGACAAAGATTAACATGTACCAGAGTGATGAAACAGGCTCACTTGTCTTCATCGATGATGTGACTGCAGAAAACCAAATGTCCCCAACTTATTGAACGGCACTGCATAATGCAACAAGACAACAAACCTGAACAAACTGCTGGAGCAACGAAGGGGTTTTTGATGGCTAACAAGTGGAAAATCCTGGACTGGCCGAGTCAATCACCGAATCTGAATCCAATTGAACGTGCATTTTACATGCTGAAGAGGAGACTGAAAGCAAAAAGTCCCTGAAACAAGCAGGATGTCCATATGTCGTAGACTTCAAGCAGTCACTGCATGCAAATGATATATAAGCGTATATTATAAAAAATATATTGCTTTATTCTTCGTTATGTTAAACTGTCCTATATTTTTGATGCCCAAAAATGTGGGGGACTATGTACAAAAGGTTGTATATTTTTGAAACGGTTCCTCCGTTATGGAGGAGTACAAAACCAAGAGCAAATATTGTGTCACTGCGGCCACTTCCCAACTCTTTGTATGTATGTATAACTGGACTGTACTTAGGCACTCCACACACTCAAGTCTTTACTGATTTTCTCAGAACAGATTGCCAAATGTTCCGTGACTGTCTCTCCCTTGCGCATTGTAATAAACTTAAATTCTCTTTCCAGAAGTTGTCCTCTCTCTTGAGAGAAGTTTGTCCTGCATTTGAGTCCATGGAGAAGGGCAAAATATCAGAGCAATTAACACAAATTTCTTTATTCTCTTGTAGCCACTGTTACCTTCATGGAAGAGTGTAAGCTGGCCTCTCTGTCCCACCCCCCTCCCATTAGAAAGTTGGCGGATTCGACCAAGTTGACTCACTGCAACAGCCAATCAGATTCTATAAAATGTTTAAATTCCGCCTCTTTGGGTGGAGTTGTGAAGGCTGAATCTGTGATTGAATCCACAGATTACACAGGGGTGGAGTCAGAAGCAACATTCAACAGAAGTGACGACATAGAAGAGAGGACAGAGTGGAAGACTTTATCTGAGATGACCCAGGAGGAACAAGACAGACTATCCAACATGAAGGAGGAAGTGGAGGAATGTGAGGAGAGGCAGAATGTGAAAACGGAGAAAGAAGAAGGTGTTATAGATGCTGAGGGACTGAGAAGAGACCAAGAAAAAACGAGGGATGAACAAAAGGGGAAGGGTGTAACTGATCTAACCTGTGCAACTCACATATTTCAGAAGAATGGTGTGAAATCAGAATACAGTCAACAGGACAAGGAGAAGGTGTCCACTCTGGTCACTGCCTGCCTGCTGAATCAGCCAAGAGTGGTGATTTGCAGAATAAAAATAACAGGTAATTCAATTCCTGAGTTGCCACATCCTCGTCCCTTTGCCACGAAAGGAGAGCAGGGAGTGACATCTCGACAGAGATGGCAAGAGCCCTCACCGATGAAGGGAAAGTGTTCACTGAGGCAGAAAGACCATGTCATGACCTGTAAGAGAAAGATAATTGGCCAGCTGGTGAGACCGCAGAAACACCAGTCGGCTTCTTCAGAGAACGGGTAAGTGTGGTGATCTGGACTGGGTATCTCTTCTCCTCATCTCAACCAGCCTTAAACAACTATATAATGTGCCTTCATTTGTCTTGAACAGGCTCTGTCTTGAAGCCTCCCATAACCCTACAGTCATCACTCCAAGGAACCAGAACAGAGGTTAAGCTCCCTTCTGATCATTTTCTCAAAGAACAGGCGTTTCTATTTCCAGCCTTTGTTTTTTCAGTAAGAAATGCTGTGTAGTCATTTATCTGACCAAGGACAAGGAGAGCGAGTACACAGATGGTACACATGTTTGTTTTATTCTCCAGTTGAGTGATATTTATCAATGCCATCTTGCATCTCCATTAATATCCTTAATATTTCGTGTGCATCTTCTCTCTCCTCAGGACAAACTGTTGAGACATCGTCTGAGGTCTTTGCCTGCTCTCAGTGCCCATTTGTTCACACAGAGGAAGTGAATCTTCACCAGCACTTGGAAAAGGTTCAGCCAGAGGAGCTCAGAGAGACTCTGGTGTCTGGAAGAAGTGGAGCTGAGAACCCATTCAACAGCAGAACACCTCAGTGCTCCAAAGCCCCTGAGACACTGCCCATACCAACACAGTCCCACACAGGCACTTCAGGAGCCCACAAATGCCCCCAGTGTGGGAAGTGCTTCCTATCCAAGTCACGACTGACAAAACACCAGCAAACCCATACAGAGGAACGTCCATACCAGTGCTCCCAATGTAGAAAGAACTACAAATCAAAAACAGGATTGACGTATCACCAGCAAACTCACACTGGAGAACGGCCACATCACTGCTTACAGTGTGGGAAGAATTTCATCTGCTCATCTTACCTGATCACACACCAACAAACTCATTCAGGAGAACGTCGATACCACTGCCCCCAGTGTGGGAAGAACTTGAAATCAAAAAAAGGATTGACATTCCACCAGCTAACTCATACAGGTGAACGGCCATATCACTGCTCCCAGTGTGGAAAGAGCTTCAAGTCAAAATCTGAATTGACAGTCCACAAAATATTCCATACAGGGAAACGGCCATTCCACTGCTCCCAGTGTGGGAAGAGCTTTGTCACGTCATCACACCTGACCACACATCAACGAATCCATACAGGGGAACGACCATACCACTGCTCCCAGTGTGGCAAGAGCTTCAAATCAAAAACAGAATTGACAGTTCACACACGACTGCATACAGGGGAACGCCCATACCACTGCTCCCAGTGTGGGAAGAACTTCAATTCAAAATCAGATTTGACAGTCCACTCACGAATCCATACAGGGGAACGGCCATTTGACTGCTCCCAGTGTGGGAAGAACTTCAAATCAAAATCAGATTTGACAGTCCACTCCCGAATCCATACAGGGGAACGGCAATTCCACTGCTCCCAATGTGGGAAGGGTTTTATCTCGTCATCGAACCTCACCACACACAAGCGAACCCATACAGGCGAGCGGCCATACCACTGCTCCCAGTGTGAGAAGAGCTTCATCTCATCGTCACACCTGAGCAGACACCAGCAAATCCATTTAGGGGAATGCCCATACCAGTGCACCCAGTGTGGGGTGAATTTCAGCAGTTCAAAAAGTTTAATGTCCCACCAGCGAACTCATACAGGAGGACGCCTGTACCACTGCACCCAATGTGAAAAGAACTTCATGCAGTTAAGAAGTCTGCGGAGACACCAGAAAGCTCATCTATAGCAGTGACTCTAGCGTGTGATGATTATCTGTCGGCTACTTGTTTTAATACTGTATTAATGTGACTATACAAGATCGTATCCTGAGACAATGGACACAGGAGAGCAGCCATGCAGTGTTGTGTTGCTCAGACACGATAAGGAGGCTCACAAAGAGGATCATAAGCCTAAATGCACAATCAAATGCCAAATGGTAGAAAGCATGAGTGCCTAGATTCTTTATATTGTAGCAGTCTGTAAAATATCATGTGTTAAAATAATTGTTTGCTATGTTTGTTGGATATGACCCGTTTAGAATAAAGGATTCAAAATAACAAATATATATTTTAAAACTTTAATTACTGCTTGTTCATTAATGTTGCTTTCCTGAGGTCTCCAGATTACGTGAATGCTATGACTGACAATGTGCCATAGATTGGGCTACGACTTGCACCTTTGACCTGGGTTGAGGAGGTGGGTGCCGATGTGTGGAAATAGCAGACTTGGGTCTTGGCAAAAATGACTTTGGGTTGAATTTTAATCCGAATTAGAATTCAATCCTCTCTGATCAGGATAACAAAAATCCCCCCAACAACAAAAATAGAACCAAACTCTCGCTTCCCAGACTTTTTTCCCCTTCCTCTTAATTATTTACTGCAAAGCTGAAGTATTCCCTCCATACCTCCAACCAATCAAAATGAGAGAGACAACATACAATGGAATAAACTAAAGCTGTATTTGTTCTCAGTGGCACAGTATATTGCCATATCCTGGTTTTATTAATTCACCACATACAGTACTGTGCAAAAGTTTTAGGCAGGTGTGAAAAAATGCTGTAAAATAACAATGCTTTCAAATAGAAATGTTAATAGTTTATTTTTTATCAACAAAATGCATGAACAGAAGAAGTGAATGAACAGAAAATCTAAATCAAATCAATACTTGGTGTGACCACTCTTTGCCTTCAAAACATCATCAATTCTTCTAGGTATACTTGCACACAGTTTTTGAAGGAACTTGGCAGGTAGGTTGTTCCAAACATCTTGGATAACTAGCCACAGTTCTTCTGTGGATTTAGGCAGCCTTAAATGCTTCTGTCTCTTCATGTAATCCCAGACAGACTTGATGATGTTGAGATCAGGGCTCTGTGAGGGCCATACCATCACTTCCAGGACTCCTTTACATTGAAGATAGTTCTTAATGACATTGGCTGAATGTTTTCGGGGCAATCAGATGCCTCCCTGATGGTACTGTGGTATACTTCTGAGCAGACTTCTCTTCACAGTAGATGGGTGTACCTGGGTCCCACTGGTTTCTGCCAATTCTGAGCTGATGGCACTGCTGGTCATATTCTGATTGCGAAGAGAAGTAAGCATAATGTGTCTTTCATCTGCTACACTAAGTTTCCTTGGCCGACCACTGCGTCTACGGTCCTCAACATTGCCTGTTTCTTTGCGCTTCTTCAACAGAGCTTGGACAGCACATATGGAAAGCCCTGTCTGCCTTGAAATTTCTGCCTGGGAGAGACCTTGCTGATGCAGTATAACTACCTTGTGTCTTGTTGCTGTGCTCGGTCTTGCCATGGTGTATGACTTCTGACATTAAACTGTCTTCAGCAACCTCACCTTGGAAGCAGAGTTTGGCTGTTCCTCACCCAGTTTTAACCCTCCTACATAGCTGTTTCTGTTTTAGTTGATGATTGTGTTTCAACCTACATATTAAATTGATGATAATTAGCTCCTGTTTGGTATAATTGGTTACTCAGACACCTGACTATATGCCTATAAAATCCCTGACTTTGTGCAAGTGTATCTAGAAGAATTGATGCTGGTTTGAAGGCAAAGGGTAGTGATTTAGATTTTTCTTCTGTTCACTGACTTTGCATTTTGTTCATTGATAAAAATAAACTATTAACATTTCTATTTTTGAAAGCATTTTTACTTTACACCATTTTCACACCAACATTTGCACAGTACTGTATAATTTCTCATAATTGTGTCGGCAACAAACCTTTATTTTGAAATATTTCTCCCATTGGTATTCGCGTCATTGTCGTGGTTCACTCGTCTGCAACTGCGGGACAATAGGCTACTTGTGTTCGTACTGCAAGTGTCACCTTGTTATAACCATTTCTAACGCGGATTCTTCACACCGATTCGAGTACTGAGCAACATGACGCGTTTAACTGCAGAGAGCGATACCAGGGGTGCGTATCAATATCTTTCTTGACGGCGTGTTTAACAAAACGTAGCGACGAGTGAGGTTGCTGCTACAAGATTCGTTGGTCTCTGTTTATGCGCGTCAGGTTTTAATAACAGCTAAAGGTACAACAATACATTTTTGCTGTATTAGAAGTTAATAAATATCTTCATAGGATTTGGGGCGTTTGAGCAGAGAGGAAGAGGCAGCACTTCGGGTCTAAAACGTCCTTACTGATACTTTATTAGACAGACAACAGTCACTCACAAAATGAATGGAGGTCAGTGGAGTTTTACAAAAACAGTTAGCAAAACGGGTTATTTCTAGAAATACGAAATCATACATATTCCTCTTATCCCAGATTATGCGTGCTTGGGTTTTCACGACCCAGCACAACTGCACACAACCCGTAGCTAATTGTTTTGATAATCCAAACGAAAATCAATGTTTAATGAGACTAGCGCCGGTCAGTAGCGACCCACTCTGAGCCTAACGTTAAGTAATGTTAGCAGATAATATACATCAGGCGTACTGCCGAACGTTATGTAATGTAATGCTAACCAGCTGGGTAGTTGTATTTCGCGTTCAATTCCATAACTATTCATTATAATAGTTGACTACGCTCAGCAATTACGTCATTCATATTTATTTACTCCTGTGTGTGTAGACTCTGCATCCGATGCTTTTGTGAATATGTAGTGCTTCATATGTAATATCTCGATTATTTATTTATATAGATAGGCCTACACACACACACACACACACACACACACACACACACACACATTGAACCACGATATAGGCTACATCTCGTTAGCTGGATAGAAAGATCCCATGCTTGCTAGAAAGCTAACTTAAGCCTATCTATCTGACGTTAGATGTCCTGCTTATCTACTTCTCTACGTAGATTTATTGCTCGATGGTTTGCTATCTGTTTCGCTAACTAGTTAGCGGTACTGGTATTAGTCCATCGAGAGATGGGCACTAGCTAGCTATTTCTGTGGCTATTTTAAACTGTAGGGACAATGGCAATCTATATGTTTCGCTAACTTACATACACCGGACTAAATGAATGCTTACTGACAGAGGAATGACTTGGCGTATGCTGTTCACGAAACACGCTAGCCATAGGCAGACACGCACAGGAGTAAATCCATACCAATGACGTTACAGTGCAATTGTGCAATACCCTTCATCCGTCTGCTCAACATGATTGCAAAGTATGCCTGCGTTGTCGGAACAGGTGATCCATCCTCGCAATGCAAGAACGTGTATTAACGAAATAAAAACACACACACGGTAACGTTGTTTTATTGATTTAACAACGCAATTTCACGTTACGGGTCACGTCACTTATAGATCACATCATAGCAACCAACAGGGAAAGCTTGGCAACCACGCTGTTGACTTGACGCTAACTTACGCATGAGGAGAACATAACCGGAAACCTGACCCCGGAAAGGATAGTTGTTGTAAAGGGATGGAATTTGTTCTGACAGCATTTTCAAATCATGTAAATTCTTTGCTGTCACAAGAAATTCTATTCCTCTTACAAAACTTATATTTCAGGGCTCATTCCAAGATTACAATCGCTTGTGTTTATCCTATTATTTTCTTTTCTTTTCTTTTTTTTTTTTTTTTTTTTACAAGAAACGGTAATTCTTACGCAAGGTTCCGACCATAGTGGAGCTTGTTTTAACGATATCAGGTGATACAATTTTAATGTCAGTTTTTCCATTTTAAAACTTGAAATTGAAATGTTGCCGTTAACTGCATCAATAGCCACACTATTATAAACATTTACAATTTTATTTGTATAACCATAAAAAGGGGAGGATTTAAAGCAGTTTTTCCTCATGCAAGTTACATATAATGCAAGGTAATTAATAATATGGGGAAGTTATCTGAATGAATGAGTTGGCTCATTTGGACGTTACAGCAATATGTAGTTTTTTCTAAAATTTCTAATATAAATGTAATGTTTATATTTTTTTATTAAGAATCGTATGATGCCACAATCACAAATATTATGAAAACAGAGATTAATTTAGAAACTAGTAGATATTTAAGGTAAAAATAACAAAAACTGATAAAAAAAGAACATTATAGAGGCTTTTTTTGCATTAACCAATATGACTAGAAGGATTTTGCTAAATAGTATACCAGTTAGTAAAAATGGTAAATAAAAAAAACATTTATCGGAGACTGACTGATCATTCACCACTGCTTGGGAGTCACAAAGAAACTTCTGTATGATGGCACTTCCTGTTTAGTGACTTATCAGGGTGAGAAAAATAATAAAATATAAAAACGGGGTCAGAAACTCGGATCCTGGAGAGCCACAGGGTGTGCTGGCTTTCATTGTTACTCAGCACTTTACTGTGCAATCAACTTTCATTGATCAATGAACACATCTCACCTGGTCTCTTGGGTCTGAATCGGTTGCTGAATTTTGCTAAAACAAAAACGAGCATACCCTCCGCCTTTCCAGGACCAGGTTGCCGACCCCTCTCTGCAAGTAAAGGAAGATTTTAGCTGTAAGGTGAGAGACTGCACGGTTTTAATGAGAAGGAAACAGGCACCATGGATTACAGAAATCTCAAATTATGTCTCAAATAAACAAAATTTAACCATGCCAAAATTATACAACGTAAGACCTTCTGAAATGGTATAAAGGGCCACTTCAGACACTTCCCAATTTTATTTTTCCGTGTGCCTCCCTGTGTGCAATCAAATCTTACTTGTAGGACGGTTTCCAATTTGTAATTGCTCCACCTCGTTTCAAAATTCTCATGTGGAACATTAACACAAATTTCTTCATTCTCTTTTAGCCACTGTTGCCTTTTTGGAAGAGTGTAAGTTGTCCCACCCGCCTATTAGAAGAGTGGTGGATTCCATGAAGTTGACTCACTCCAACAGCCAATCCGAATCCTTGCCTGACTCTATGAGATGTTTAAGTTCCTCCTCTTTGGTCGGAGACGTGAAGGCTGAATCTGTGATTGAAAGCACAGATTACACAGGGGCGGAGACAAAAGCAACATTCAACAGAAGTGATGACACAGAAGAGAGGAAGACTGTATATGAGATGACCCAGGAGGAAAAAGACAGACTGTCCAACATGAAAGAGGAAGTGGAGGAATGTGAGGAGAGGCAGAGTGTGAAAATAGAGAGAGAAGATGGTGTGAGAGATGCTGAGGGACTGAGAAAAGAGCAAGAAAAAACAAGGGATGAACAGAAGGGGAAGGGTGTAGCTTATCTAACCTGTCAGACTCGCAAATTTGAGAAGAATGGAGTGAAATCAGAATACGGTCAACAGGACATGGAGTTGTCCAATCTGGTCACTGCCTGCCTACTGAAACAGCCGAGAGTGCTTATTCACCGAATAAAAATAACAGGTAATTCAGAGTCACCACATTCCTTTGCCAGGAAAGAAGACCAGGCAGTGATATCTCGACAGAGATTGCAGGAGCTCTCACCAATGAAGGGAAAGTGTTCACTGAGGCAGAAGGGCCAGGTCATGACCTGGAAGAGAAAGATAATTGACCAGCTGGCGAGACCGCACAAACACCAGTTGGCTTCATCAGAGAATGGGTAAGTGTGGTGATCTGGGCTCATTCCAATTGATTATTTTTTTTAATTGATTGAGGTCCATCATCTCTACGGACAGAAGAAGTTAGAAACTCCCAATCTTTCCTTCGAGAAAGAAAACATCAGCACATCCTTTGCGGAAGTATTTTTCCAGAAAGCCTGATGTATAAATGATAGACTTGTGGATCCACCTCTCCCTATCCGCCACATCTGTAGCTGATGTTTGAAGGAGCAAGTACATTCTGTTTGCCCAATTCACATTTTCCCATCTTACTACTTTTTCTTGCCATTTTCCCAAGCCTCTCCCAATGGGTGGAGCTTGGAGAAGATAAAAGAGCAAGAAAAACAAAAGAGATGAGATAAATAAGTGATTGGAATGAGCCCTGGGTGTCACTGTTCTTTCTCTACCAACACAACTATATAATGTGCCTTCATTTGTCTTTAACAGGCTCTGTATTGAAACCTCCAATAATCCTACAGACATCTCCCCAAGGAACCAGAACACAGGTTAAGATTCCTTATGATCATTTTCTGAAAGAACAGGCATTTCTACTTCCAGCCTTAGTTTTTTCAGCAAGAAGAAAAGCTGTGTAGTCATTTATCTGACCAAGGAAAAGGAGGGCGAGCACACAGTTACACATGTTTTTTTTCTTTTTCCAGTCGAGTGATATTCATCAAAGCCAGCTTCATCTCCATTTCCTATAGGCTTAATATTTCATGTGCACCTTCTCTCTCCTCAGGACAAACTGTTAAGGCATCGTCTGAGGTCTTTTCCTGCTCTCAGTACCCACTTGTTCACACAGAGGAAGTGAATCTTCACCAGCACTTGAAAATTGTCCACACAGAGGAGCTCAGAGAGACTCTGGTGCCTGGAAGAAGTGGAGCTGAGAACCCATTCAACAGCAGAACACCTCAGTGCTCCAAAGCCCCTGAGACACTCCCCACCCCAACACAGTCCCACACAGGCACTTCAGGGGCCCACAAATGCCCCCAGTGTGGGAAGAGCTTCCTATCCAAATCACGACTAACAAAACACCAGCAAACCCACACAGGGGAGCGGCCATACCGCTGTTCCCAGTGTGAAAAGAGCTTCAAAACAAAATCAGAATTGACAGTCCACACACGAATGCATACGGGGGAGCGCCCATACCACTGCTCCCAGTGTGCGAAGAGCTTTGTCTCGTCATCGCTCCTGACCAGACACCAGCGAACCCATGCAGAGGAAGGGTCATACCACTGCTCCCAGTGTGGAAAGAGCTTCAAATCTAAATCAGTGTTGAAAGTCCACACACAAATCCATACAGGGGAGCGGCCGTACCACTGCTCCCAGTGTGGGAAGAACTTAAAATCAAAAAAAGGATTGACAGTCCACCAGCTAACTCACACAGGGGAACGGCCATACCACTGCTCCCAGTGTGGGAAGATCTTTGGCTCGTCATCGCACCTGACCAGACACCAGCGAACCCATACAGGGGAGCGGCCACACCACTGCTCCCAATGTGGGGGGAGCTTCATTTCAAAATCAGACTTGACAATCCACACACGACTGCATACAGGGGAACGGCCATACCATTGCTCCCACTGTGAAAAGAGCTTCAAATCAAAATCAGAATTGTCACTCCACACACGAAGGCATATGGGGGAACGCCCATACCACTGCTCCCAGTGTGGAAAGAGCTTCAAAACTAAATATGAATTGACAGTCCACACGCAAAGCCATACAGGGGAGCGGCTATACCACTGCTCCCAGTGTGGGACAAACTTAAAATCTAAATCTAAATTGACAATCCACACACGAATCCATACAGGGGAACGGCCATACCACTGCTCCCACTGTGAAAAGAGCTTCAAATCAAAATCCGAATTGACAGTCCACACACGAATGCATACTGGGGAACGCCCATATCATTGCACCCAGTGTGGGAGGAACTTCAAATCAAAATCAGAATTGACAATCCACACACGAATCCATACAGGGGAACGGCCATTCCACTGCTCCCAGTGTGGGAAGGGTTTTGTCTCATCATCAACCCTGTACACCCACCAGCGATCCCATACAGGGGAGCATCCATACCACTGCTCCCAGTGTTGGAAAAAATTCAGATCAAAAACAGGACTGAATGTCCACCAACTAACTCACACAGGGGAAGGGCCATACTACTGCTCCCAGTGTGGGAAGATCTTTGTCTTGTCATCACACCTGACCAGACACCAGCGAACCCATACAGGGGAGCGACCATACCAGTGCTCCCAGTGTGGAAAGAGCTTCAAATCAAAATCACAATTGATAATCCACACACGACTGCATACGGGGGAGCGACCATTCCCCTGCTCCCACTGTGAAAAGAGCTTCAAATCAAAATCAGAATTGACACTCCACACACGACTGCATACAGGGGAGCGACCATACCACTGCTCTCAGTGTGGGAAGAATTTAATATCAAAATCAAAATTGACAATCCACACACGAATCCATACAGGGGAGCGGCCATACCACTGCTCCCAGTGTGGGAGGAGCTTCAAATCCAAGTCAGATTTGACAATTCACACGCAAAGTCATACAGAAGAAAGGCTATACCACTGCTCCCAGTGTGGAAAGAACTTCAAAACAAAAGCAGTATTGATAGTCCACACACGGATCCATACAGGGGAACGGCCATACCACTGCTCCCAGTGTGGGAAGAACTTCAAAACAAAATCAGTATTGATAGTCCACACACGACTCCATACGGGGGAACGACCATACCACTTCTCCCAGTCTGGGAAGGGTTTCGTCATCGCACCTGATCACACACCAGAGAACTCATATAGGATGACATCAGAAAGCTCATACAAAGTAGCATCTATACCAGTGACGCTTGTGTGTGATCCGTCAGCTACGTGTTTTAATACTGTATTAATGTGACCTTACAGGTTTGTATCCTGACACAACGGACACAGAGAGCAGCCATACAGTATCGTGTTGCTCAGTGTGGGAATATTGAGCCTGAGGGCGGCCTGTAGCGTAGTAGTTAAGATACATGACTGGCACCCGCAAGGTCAGTGGCCGGTGTAGCCACAGTAAGATCCACTCAGCCCTTGGGCCCTTGAGCAAGACCCTTAACCCTGCATTGCTCAAGGGGAGGATTATCACTTTGGATAAATGAGAGCCTATTGAGCCTTTTGGTCTCTTATTTGGGAGCAAACGCATGATAAGGGATCATAAGCCTAACTGCACAATCAGATGACAAATGGTGGAAAGGATGAGTGCTTAAATTCTGGATAGTATTTAGGAAAGTCAGTTTAATAATATGAAAATAATTACTGGCTATGTTTGTTGGATATGAACCCTGTTCAGGGATAACAGTTCAAAGTGTTTACCTTTGTTCCACGTGACCAGTGTAGCCTAGTGGTAGAATATTCGACTGGAAACTACATTTCTTGGTTCAAGCCCTGAGTTGGCATGTAGGGATGCTGACCTGCATCTGGAGAGATGAAGTTGGGTCCCTAAAATAAAAAAATAACCATGGGCCCTTGTGCAAGACCCTTAACCAAAAAACAGCTCCAGGGGCTTTTATTTCTGGCTCGCTCTATCTCTCGTCCCACTTGCAAAAGTTCCCACTGGCATTTCTCCCAGGGCATCCTTTTTAAAATAAAAGATTCAAATATAAAAAAGTCAAAATTACTGCTTGCTTGATTAATGCTGCTTTCCAGAGGTATCCGGATTACATGAATGCAAGACTACATGCTGGACTACAACAGGCGGTATGCCATAGACTAGGCTGTGACTTGTGCCTTAGACCTGGGTTGAGCAGGGGGGTGGCGATGGGCGCAAATTGCAGACTTGTCTTACTGTAAAATTGCAATGCGGTGCTCACTCTTGACTGACGCACCCCACTCTTAACCCACTTTGTTGCAGGGTGAGTCATGAACCTCAGTCCTCTCCCATCAGGATTACACAGCCTTCATGTCCTCTCTGTCATCTTCCTTTGACTCTGTGTCCCCTCACTACCAGACTAGCCCGGGCCTCCCTCCTCAATCCTTGGGCTTTCTGATGCTCTACGAGCTGACTGAACCAAACTGCGGCCAGCGGAGAGAAAATGGAAAAGGTCCTGTCTCCCCACTGATATAGCTTCCTTCCATGCTCTCCTATCATCATTCTACTCCTCTATCTGTCTTGCTAAATCTTCCTTCTTTCACTGTAAAATGAATGCAGCCACCACACTCCCGAACTCCCTATCCTTTTACTCCCCTCTGTCTCTGACACTTTGAAACTCCTCACATCCCACCGTCCCCTTCCCTTCTCCCCTTTGACAATCCTTTAATGACATTCTCCCTTTTCTCTCCTCTCTAATCAACACTTCCCTTTCTTCCAGCACTATGCTCGCTTCCCTTAAGAGGGCCAGAGTCACTCCTCGGCTCAAAAAACCTACTCTTGACCCCTCTGCTCTGAACAACTACCGGCCTCTGTCTCTCTTCTTCCCTTCCAATCTAAAACTCTGGAACGTGCGGTCTGCTCCCAACTGTCAACTTAACAATCTTCATGATCCCAACCAGTCCAGCTTCAAGAGTGGTCACTTCACAAGGTTTGCCTACCTCTCTGGTCATTCCTACCGTCCCTCAGGGCTCAGTTCTTGGTCCTTTCCTCTCTATACACCATGTCTCTTGGTTCTGTTCCCATCGCTTTTCTAGCCATTCTTAGGTCAAAAGCACTTTGTTTCCTTCCCTCCCAATACCCAGGTGACCATACAGATCTCTGCCTGCTTGGCTGAGCTTCTCTCCATCCCTGCTCCTCTCCGACAATCGACCTCTCACTGATTGTTGAGGACTTTGTAGTATCCTCCTCCCATACAGCCAAGAATCTTGGGGTGACTCTTGATAACCACCTTACCCTCGCTCCACATATATTCTCCACTGCCAGAACCTGCAGGTTCTTCCTCCGTAATATAGGCTGTTTCCATCATCCCGTGATGGAGAAAGCCACCCAGCTCCATGTCCAGGTGCTTGTCATCTCCCGTCTGGATTACTACAACTCCCTCCTGGCTAGTCCAGCTGGTCCAGAATGCTGCAGCCCACCTGACCACCAGTCAGCCCAGGTTGTCTCAGGCCACCCCACTCCTCATTGGCCTCCACTGTTTTGCTAGTTATGGATTTGATGCTTTTAACCTTTGGAAGAACCTATGCACTTGGAATTCGCTTTGGATTAAAAGCGTCTCCCAAATGACAAAATTGTTCAAATGAAATTGTAAATAACAACAGTCCCTCCAACATCAAAAAGACAAC
Source organism: Conger conger (assembly GCF_963514075.1). NCBI lineage: Eukaryota > Metazoa > Chordata > Actinopteri > Anguilliformes > Congridae > Conger > Conger conger. The sequence continues at coordinate 64,256,236 of NC_083764.1, read as the reverse complement.
CAGATTTATTGTATTCATTGTTTTTAAATATTTGACAAAAAATGAAGTATTCCCTCCATACCTCCCTCCAATAAAAATGAGACGGATAACATATACAGGAATAAACTAAAGCTGTCTTTGTTCTCAGTGGCACAGTATATTGCCATTGTTTGGCTTTATTAATTCACCACATAAAATATTGTGGCATCTAGGGGGGCAAACTGGGGGCGCACAGTTCCAGGTTGGCGAGAGACCATTTTGAATGTAAATCAAAACATTCATTAATTTTGTTGTTGCCAACAAAATGTAATGTGACTGTTTAAGTTAGCTAGCTGTTCATGTTAAATAAAATGTGTGCATTGTTTGAAAAAAATGTCGTTGTGTGGGGTGTGTGGGGCAGCTGGGGGGCTATCGTCTGAGGCACCATTGCAGAAATGATTCTTTGTTTTGCTGTGTTGAAACCGTTTCCTGAGCAATAAAGTTGTTGAACCGAATTCCATTGCTTGTCAGTTTCGTCATGGAACCCTGCCACGCTACAATATAATTTAATTCTATTGCATTTCTGTGGTTTCTTTGCTGTGCTTCCCCGGTCCCCTTCACCCCAGACGTCCTCCAACAAACTTTTATTTCGAATTTCTTCTCCGGTTTGGTATCCGCGTCATTGATGTGATTCGTTTCAATCCACACTCGTCTGCAACTGCGGTGCATTAGGCTATTTGCGTTCTTACTGCAACTGTCATTTATTAGTTATCACCATTTATAACGCGGATTCTTCAAATCCGTTCGAGTACTGAGCACCGGATCAAGGGGACGCCTTTAACTGTAGAGAGCGATCCCAGGGGTACGTATCAGTGTCTTTCTTGCGGGGTGTTTGACAAAACGTAGCTACGAGTGACTTTGGTGCAACAAGAATAATTCGTTTCCGTTTAATGAGCGTCAGGTTTTAGTAACAGCTAAAAGTAAAAAAAACTCCTGTGTTTGCTGTATTAGAAGTCATACAATATCTTCAAAAAATTTGGAGGCGGGGGTGTTTCAGCAGAGAATAATAGAGAGAGCGAGAGGCAGCCATTCGGGTCTGAAACGCCCTAACTGATACTTTATGAGACAGTCACTCACAGAATTAATGCAGGTCAGCGGAGTTTTGCCAGAACAGTTGCGTGGTTCGGATTGCCGGACCCAGTACAATTACAGACAACCCGTCGCTAATTGTTTTGACAATCCAACGAAAATCAAGTTTTAATCAGATTAGCGCCGGTCAGAAGCGACTCTGTCTGTGCCAAACGTGAAGTAGTGTTAGCAGCTAAAATAACGTTATGCAGTAGGTTGATGAGGTAACACGTTATGTTAACACTCTAGGGAGTTGTATTTGGAGTCCAGTTCGATAATGGTAAATTATAGTTGGTGAGTACTGTTATGTCAGATAGCTTGCTAATTACTCTGACTTGTCGCTATTGTTATTGGCCGCTGAAAAGCACAACTGCGCATGTGTGCTAACAATCGGGAAAGACGCCAGTTCTACATCTTCCGATCATGTAAAATCTTTGGTTTAGGGCACATTCCTAGATTATAATCGCTTATTTCCCTTTTATATTTTGTCTTTTCCTTGTTCCCTACTCGGAAAAAACAGTTTTTCAGATTTGCAAGAAACTGTAGTTTTGACGTTTTTTTAAAAATCTGCCAACAATCTTTTCATATCCATTTTTTGATTGTAAAACTTATTGACTTCACAACCGCGCTGTTATAAAACATCTAACCTTTGATTTTAATGGTGTAGCACCATAAAAATTGGAGGATATGAAGCAGTTTTTTCTCATACAAGTTATGCGTAAAATTTCATGGTAATGTGGATGTTACATTTCTTAAGGAGAGCTCTGTATTAATAATTATCCGATAATAAGTGTACTGTATTGATCTTTTACCTTTTAAATACTTTCACGTGTATCTCTGTACTTTCAAAATGTGTTTCTGTATGTTCCTGTGTTAGAAAAACATTATGTGGTAGGAGGGGCGAAGAAGTCTTACAACAATAAGTTTTTTATAAAACAGGTTATAAAAGGCCCAAAGCATATTCACTCATACAACCACGTAACCACGTACGTCATGTACAAGTCATGAATATAATTAGCAGAGGAAAAGCAAGGTAACCACTTATGTTTTATAAAAGATATTGGGAGACGTGTAAATATTGGTAGAAGATTTGGGCAGAAATGAGAAAAGTGCTGAGAAAGGTGATGTAAGCCAGTGGGTGGAATTGAGTTTAAGCTCCCCAACAGGAGGCGTTAGAGAAACAGGATAACATGTGGATGCATTGGGAGAAGAGCTCAGTCTTTTTTGGGATTGCGTGAGAAACTGTTTGTATGTATTGCTCTGTGCAGACCAGCCCGAGTGCTACAATGAACCCAATTGTAGTTGTGTCTATTTTCATAAGAAGTTTTCAGCAAATGTGGAGGGAACACCTAGTCCATCTAACCCAGACTGGGGTAGTTTTTCTACCACAGTAATGAATAATCTGGCCAAAGTTATCTGAATTGATGAGTTTGCTCATTTAAAAAACATTGGTAACATTTTCTGGAATTGAATGGTTTACTGGTCAACATTCTCACATCTCGTCATTTTTAATTAAATTGATTTTTTAAATGAATTCAAATGTCTACACTTATTGGAGTATGGTTTCTATTTTTCTTCATGAAAGAATGAAAATCTTATATCCCTTATTTGTAATCATTGGGGCTCACGCAATAATCGCACGTAGAAACTGATTTGTTTTTCAATCGCTCATACAAGAGATTTAAGAGAACTTGCCACATTCACCAATTGTCTCGTATTTACAAGTATTTCTCGGTAGGAACAACAACTAGTACACCCTGCACCTCTACGACCAGGGTTGCCAACCCATGTATTAAACCATTATCTGCAAATAAAGAAAGATTTTGGTTGTAAGGCAAGAGACTGCAAGGTTTTTATGAGAAGGAAATGGGCATCATGGATTACAGATATCTCAAATTATGTCTCAAATAAACAAAAGGTAACCATGCCAAAATTATACCAGGCAAGACTTTCTGAAATGGTATAAGGGGCCACTACAGGCAGCTCGCAGATTTTCTATTGCCATGTGCCTCCCTGTGTACACTCAAACCTGAATCGTAAGACATTTTCCATTAAGTAATTGCTATACCTTATTTCAAAATTCTTATCTGGAGTGTTAAACATTAATTTCTTTATTCTCTTATAGCCACTGTTCCCTTCATGGAAGAATGTAAGCTTGCCTCCCTGTCCCACCCCCCCATTAGAAGAGTGGTGGATTCCACAAAGTTGACTCCCTGCAACAGCAAATCCGAATCCTTGCCTGACTCTATGAGATGTTTAAGCCCCGCCGTGAAGGCTCAATCTGTGATTGAAAGCACAGATTCCACAGGGATGGAGCCAAAAGCAAGACTCAACAGAAGCTATGACATAGCAGAGAGGACAGAGTGGAAGACTTTATATGAGATGACCCAGGAGGAAAAAGACAGACTATCCAACATGAAGGAGGAAGTAGAGGAATGTGAGGAGAGGCAGAGTGTGAAAATAGAGAGAGAAGATGGTGTGATGGATGACAAGGGACTCAGGAGAGAGCAAGAAAAACCAAGGGATGAACAGAAGTGGAAGGGTGGAGCTTATCTAACCTGTCAGACTCACAAATTTGAGATTGGAGTGAAATCAGAATACGGTCAACAGGACATGGAGGAGATGTCCAATCTGGTCACTGCCTGCCTGCTGAATCAGCCAAGAGTGGTGATTTGCAGAATAAAAATAACAGGTAATTCAGTTCCTGAGTCACTATGTCCCTTCGCCAGGAAAGAAGGCCAGGGAGTGACATCTCGACAGAGATGGCAGGAGCTCTCACCAATGAAGGGAAAGTGTTCACTGAGTCAGATGGACCAGGTCATGACTTGGAAGAGAAAGATGATTGGCCAGCTGGCAAGACCACAGAAACACCAGTCGGCTTCATCAGAGAATGGGTAAGTGTGGTGATCTGGGCTCATTCCAATTGAATATTTTTCTCCTCTTTTTCCTTTAACTTGCTTCTGACCAGGAAATCGATTGAGGTCCATCATCTCTACGGACATTTCAATCTGATAAATGCTCCTTCTAGGAGCTAGAAGTAGAAGTTAGAATCTCCCAATCTGTGCTCTGAGAAAGAAAACATCAGAGCATCCTTTGCAGAAGTATTTTTCCAGAAAGCCTGATGTATAAATTATCAACCTGTGGATCCACCTCTCCCTATCTGCCACATCTGTAGCTTACATGGCTTTGAACTGATGTTTGAAGGAGCAAGGACATTCTATCGATCTCCCCATCTTATTTTGTCTTGCAATTTTTCCTTGCCTCTCTTGATGGGTGGAGCTAGGTGTAAGTGCAAGAAAAAGAAAAGAGATCAGAAAAATAAGTAATTGGAATAAGCCCTGGGTGTAGCTGTTCTTTCTCTGCCAACCTTAGACAACTATATAATGTGCCTTAATTTGTCTTGAACAGGCTCTGTCTTGAAGCCTCCCATAACCCTACAGTCATCTTCCCAAGGAAACAGTACACAGGTTAAGATCCCTTCTGATCATTTTCTCAAAGAACAGGCATTTCTATTTCCAGCCTTTGTTTTTTCAGCTGTAAGAGATGCTGTGTAGTCATTTATCTGACCAAGGACAAGGAGAGAAAGTACACAGATGTACACGTTTTTTTTTTTCTCGAGTTGAGTGATATTTATCAAAGTCTTGTATCTCCATTTCCTCTAGGCTTAATATTTGATGTGCATCTTCTCTCTCCTCAGGACAAATGGTTGTGGCATCGTCTGAGGTCTTTGCCTGCTCTCAGTCCCCATTTGTTCACACAGAGGAAGTGAATCTTCACCAGCACTTGGAAAATGTCCATGCAGAGCAGCTCAGAGAGACTCTGGTGTCTGGAAAAAGTGGAGCTGAGAACCCATCCAACAGCAGAACACCTCAGTTCTCCAAAGCCCCTGAGACACTCCCCATCCCAACACAGTCCCACACAGGCACTTCAGGGCCCCACAATTGCCCCCTGTGTGGGAAGAGCTTCCTATCCAAGTCACGACTGACAGTCCACCAGAAAAACCACACAGAGGTGCGGCTATATCATTGCTCCCAGTGTGAAAAGAGCTACAAAAACAAATCTGGATTGACAGTCCACACACGAAGGCATACAGGGGAGCGGCCATACCACTGCTCGCAGTGTGCGAAGAGCTTTGTCTCGTCATCGCTCCTGACCAGACACCAGCGAACCCATCCAGGGGAACGTCCATACCACTGCTCCCAGTGTGGAAAGAGCTTCCTATCCAAGTCACGACTGACAGTCCACCAGAAACACCACACAGAGGGGCGGCTATATCATTGCTCCCAGTGTGAAAAGAGCTACAAAAACAAATCTGGATTGAAAGTCCACACACGAAGGCATACAGGGGAGCGGCCATACCACTGCTCCCAGTGTGCGAAGAGCTTTGTCTCGTCATCGCTCCTGACCAGACACCAGCGAACCCATACAGGGGAACGTCCATACCACTGCTCCCAGTGTGGAAAGAGCTTCAAATCTAAATCAGATTTGAAAGTCCACACCCAAATCCATACAGGGGAACGGCCATACCACTGCTCCCAGTGTGGGAAGAGTTTTATCTCGTCATCGTATCTGACCACACACAAGCGAACCCATACAGGCGAGCGACCATACCACTGCTCCCAGTGTGGGAAGATCTTTGGCTCATCATCGCACCTGGCCAAACACAAGCGAACCCATTCAGGGGAGCGGCCACACCACTGCTCCCAGTGTGGGTGGAGCTTCATCTCAAAATCTGAATTGACAATCCACTCACGACTACATACCGGGGAACGCCCATACCACTGCTCCCACTGTGAAAAGAGCTTCAAGTCAAAATCAGAATTGTCACACCACACACAAAGACATATGGGGGAACGCCCATACCACTGCTCCCACTGTGAAAAGAGCTTCAAATTTAACTATGAATTGACAGTCCACACACAAAGCCATACAGGGGAGCGGCTATACCACTGCTCCCAGTGTGGGAAGAACTACAAATCAAAAAAAGGATTGACAGGCCACAAGTTAATTCATACAGGGGAACGCCCATACCACTGCTCCCAGTGTGGGAAGAGCTATGCCTTGTCATCGAATCTCACCAGACACCTGCAAATCCATACAGGGGAGCGGCCACACCACTGCTCCCAGTGTGGGTGGAGCTTCATTTCAAAATCTGAATTGACAGTCCACTCACGACTACATACTGGGGAACGCCCATACCACTGCTCCCACTGTGAAAAGAGCTTCAAATCAAAATCAGAATTGTCACTCCACACACAAAGACATATGGCGGAACGCCCATACCACTGCTCCCACTGTGAAAAGAGCTTCAAATCTAAATATGAATTGACAGTCCACACACTAAGCCATACAGGGGAGCGGCTATACCGCTGCGCCCAGTGTGGGAAGAACTTTGACTCGTCATCACACTTCACCAGACATCAGCAAACTCATAGAGGTGAGCGGCCACATCACTGCTCCCAGTGTGGAAAGAGCTTCAAATCTAAATCAGGTTTGACAATCCACACACGAGTGCATACAGGGGAACGGCCATACCACTGCTCCCACTGTGAAAAGAGCTTCAAATCAAAATCAGAATTGTCACACCACACACGAAGGCATAAAGGGGAACGCCCATACCAGTGCTCCCAGTGTTGGAAAAAATTAACATCAAAAACAGGACTGAAATACCACCAGCTTACTCACACAAGGGAAGGGCCATACTACTGCTCCCAGTTTGGGAAGATCTTCAAATCTAAATCTCAATTTACAATCCACATGCGAAGTCATCCAGAAGAAGGCTATACCACTGCTCCCAGTGTGGCAAGAACTTCAAAACAAAATCAGTATTGATAGTCCCCACACAGATCCATACAGGGGAAGGGCCATACCACTTCTCCCAGTCTGGGAAGGGTTCCGTCATCGCACCTGATCACACGGCAGAGAACTCATACAGGATGACGCCTCTACCACTGCACCCAATATGGAAAGAACTTAATGAAGTTAAGGGATCCGCAGAGACATCGGAAGTCTGTGTCCCCTCACTACCAGACTAGCCCGGGCCTCCCTCCTCAGTCCTTGGGCTTTCTGATGCTCTACGAGCTGACTGATCCAAAATGCAGCCAGCGGAGAGAAAATTGAAAAGGTCCTGTCTCCCCAGTGATATAGCTTCCTTCCATGCCCTCCGATCATCATTCTACTCCTCTGTCTGTCTTGCTAAATCTTACTTCTTTCACTGTAAAATTAATGCAGCCACCACCCTCCCCAACTCCCTATCCTCTTTTTCTCCCCTCTGTCTCTGACACTTTGAAACTCCTCACATCCCACCGCCCAACCACCTATCCTCTTGTCCCCTCCCCTTCTCCCCTTCAACAATCCATCTTTAATGACATTCTCCCTTTTCTCTCCTCTCTAATCAAAACTTCCCTTTCTTCCGGCACTATGCCCGCTTCCCTTAAGAGGGCCAGAGTCACTCCTCGGCTCAAAAAACCTACTCTTGACCCCTCTGCTCTGAACAACTACCGGCCTGTCTCTCTTCTTCCCTTCCAATCTAAAACTCTGGAACGTGCGGTCTGCTCCCAACTGTCAACTTAACAATCTTCATGATCCAAAACCAGTCCGGCTTCAAGAGTGGTCACTCCACTGAGGCTGCCCTACTCGCGGTCACTGAGGCACTCCACTCTGCTAGAGCCAAATCCCTCTCCCCTGTCCTCATCTTCCTTGACCTGTCGGCCGCCTTCGATACAGTCAACCAAGAGATTCTGCTCTCATCGCTGACTGGGATGTGAGTGTAACAGGATCTGCACTCGCATGGTGTTTTCCTACCTCTCTGATCATTCCTACCAGGTGACTTGGATGGGGCTCAGTCTCAGACCCACACCCCCTACAAACTGGAGTCATTCAGGGCTCAGTTCTTGGTCCTCTCCTCTTCTCTCTATATACCATGTCTCTTGGTTCTGTTCCCATTGCTTTTCTTGCCATTCTTATGTCGATGGCACTTTCTTTCCTTCCCTCCCAATACCCAGGTGACCATACAGATCTCTGCCTGCTTGGCTGATATCTCTGCGTGGATGACTTCCCACCACCTCAAGCTTAACCTTGGAAAGACTGAGCTTCTCTCCATCCCTGCTCCTCTCCGACAATCGACCTCTCACTGATTGTTGAGGACTTTGTAGTATCCTCCTCCCATACGGCCAAGAATCTTGGGGTGACTCTTGATAACCACCTCACCCTCGCTCCACATATATCCTCCACTGCCAGAACCTGCAGGTTCTTCCTCTGTAATATATGCTGTTTGTGTCATCTTGTGATGGAGAAAGCCACCCACCCCTGCGTCCAGGTGCTCGTGATCTCCCGTCTGGATTACTACAACTCCCTCCTGGCTGGTCCAGCTGGTCCAGAATGCTGCTGCCACTCCTCATTGGCCTCCGCTGTTTTTTTGATGCTTTTAACCTGTGGAAGAACCTGTGCACTTGTAATTCACTTTGGATTAAAACCGTCTCCCAAAATGACAAAATTGTTCAAATATAATTGTAAATAACAACAGTCCCTCCAACATCAAAAACACAACCAGATTTATTTTATTGTTTTTTTTTTAATATTTGACAAAAAATGAAGTATTCCCTCCATACCTCCTTCAAATAAAAATGAGATGGATAACATAGACAGGAATAAACTAAAGCTGTCTTTGTATATTGTATATTGCCATTGTTTGGCTTTATTAATTCACCACATAAAATATTGTGGCATCTAGGGGGGCAAACTGGGGTCGCACAGTTCCAGGTTGGTGAGACCATTTTCAATGTACATAAGCATTGTTGCTAGCAAAATGTAATGTGTCTGTTTAGGTTTGCTAGCTGTTTATGTTAAATAAAACGTGTGCATTGTTTGAACAAATCTTGTTGCCCTGTGTGGGGTATGGGGGGGCTGTTGGGGGGCTATTGTCTCAGGCACTATTGCAAAGTGCTTCTTTGTTTTGCTGAGTTGAAACCAGTGTCCTTGTGCTTGATGTTTCCTGAGCAATAAAGTTGTTGAACCGAATTACATTGCTTGTCAGTTTCGTCATGGAACCCTGCCACGCTACAATATAATTTCATTCTATTGCATTTCTGTGGTTTCATTGCTGTGCTTCCCCGGTCGCCTTCACCCAAGACGTCTTCCAACAAACTTTTATTTCGAATTTTTTCTCCCGTTTGGTATCCGCGTCATTGATGTGATTCGCTTCAATCCACCCTCGTCTGCAACTGCGGTGCATTAGGCTACTTGTGTTCTTACTGTCACTAAGTTATAACCATTTATAACGCGGATTCTTTAAATCCGTTCGAGTACTGTGTAGAGAGCGATACCAGGGGTACGTATCAGTGTCTTTCTTGCGGGGTGTTTGACAAAACGTAGCTACGAGTGACTGGTGCAACAAGTATAATTCGTTTCCGTTTAATGAGCGTCAGGTTTCAGTAACAGCTAAAAGTACAAAAACACGTGTTTGCGGTATTTGAAGTCACACAGTATCTTCAAAAGATTGGGGTGTTTGGGGAGAGAATAATAGGGAGAGCGAGAGGCAGCCATTCGCGTCTGAAACGTCCTAACTGATACTTTATGAGAGCGAAGTTTTACCAAAACAGTTAGCTAAACAGGTTATTTCTAGAAATACGGAATAGTACATATTCCTATGCGTGGTTCGGATTGCCGGACCCAGTACAATTACACCACAGCCCGTCGCTAATTGTTTAGACAGTCCAACGAAAATCAAGTTTTAATCAGATTAGCGCCGGTCAGAAGCGACTCGGTCTGTGCCTAACGTGAAGTAGTGTCAGCAGCTAAAATAACGTTATGCAGTAGGCATAATGTTAATGAGCTAAGGTTGATGAGGTAACACGTTATGTTAACAATCTAGGTAGTTGTATTTAGAGTCCAATAGTTGGTGAGTACTTTTATGTCAGCTAGGTTGCTAATTACTCTTACTTGTCGCTATTGTTATTGGCCGCTGAAAAGCACAACTGCGCATGTGTGCTAACAATCGGGAAAGACGCCAGTTCTGCATCTTCCGATCATGTAAAATCTTTGGTTTAGGGCACATTCCTAGATTATAATCGCTTATTTCCCTTTTATATTTTGTCTTTTCCTTGTTCCCTACTCGGAAACCATTTTTTCAGATTTGCAAGAAACTGTAGTTTTGACGTAAGGTTTTTTTTTAATCTTCCAAGAATATCCATTTTTCCATTGTAAAACTTATTGACTTCACAACCGCGCTGTTATAAAACATCTAATCTTTGATTTTAATGGTATAGCACCATAAAAAGTGGACGATATGAAGCAGTTTTTTCTCATGCAAGTTATACGTAAAATGTAATGGTAATGTGTATGTTACATTTCTTTAGGAGAGCTCTGTATTAATAATTATCCTATAATAAGTGTACTGTATTGATATTTTACCTTTTAAATACTTTCACGTGTATCTCTGTACTTTCAAAATGTGTTTCTGTATGTTCCTGTGTTAGAAAAACATTATGTGGGAGGAGGGGTGAAGAAGTCTTACAACAATAAGAGCATGGTACTATTTTTATAAAACAGGTTAGAAAAGGCCCAATCAAGCCACAGTCTTCTGGTAACCACGTACGTCATGTGCAAGTCATGAATATAACTAGCAGAGGAAAAGCAAGGTAACCGCTTATGTTTTCTAAAAGAGATTGAGAGACGTGTAAATATTGGTAGAAGATTTGGGCAGAAATGAGAAAAGTGCTGAGAAAGGTGATGTAAGCCAGTGGGTGGAATTGAGTTTAAGCTCCCCAACAGGAGGCGTTAGAGAAACAGGATAACATGTGGATTCATTTGGAGAAGAGCTCAGTCTTTTTTGGGATTGTGTGAGAAACTGTTTGTATGTATTGCTCTGCGCAGACCAGCCCGAGTTATACAATGAACCCAATTGTAGTTGTGTCTATTTTCATAAGAAGTTTTCAGCAAATGTGGAGGGAACACCTAGTCCATCTAACCCAGACTGGGGTAGTTTTTCTACCACAGTAATGAATAATCTGGCCAAAGTTATCTGAATTAAACATTGGTAACATTTTCTGGAATTGAATGGTTTACTGGTCAACATTCTCACATCTAGTCATTTTTAATTTAATCGATTTTTTAAATGAATTCAAATGTGTGAGTCTACACTTATTGGAGGATGGTTTCTATTTTTCTTCATGAAAGAATTAAAATCTTATATCCCTTATTTGTAATCATTGGGGCTCGCGCAAGAATCATACATACAAACTGATTTGTTTTTCAATCGCTCATACAAGTGATTTAAGAGAACTTGCCACATTCACCAATTGTAGGTAGGAACAACAACGAGCACACCCTGCACCTCTCTACGACCAGGGTTGCCAACCCATGTATTAAACCATTATCTGCAAGTAAAGAAAGATTTTGGTTGTAAGGCAAGAGACTGTACTGATTTGATGAGAAGGAAATGGGCATCATGGATTACAGATATCTCAAATTGTCTCAAGTAAACAAAATGTTACCAATGCCAAAATTATACCATGTAAGACTTTCTGAAATGGTACTAGGGTCCACTAGGGGCGCAGCTCCCAGATTTTCTATTGCCATGTGCCTCCCTGTGTCCACTCAAACCTGAGTTGTAAGACATTTTCCATTAAGTAATTGCGATACCTTATTTCAAAATTCTCATCTGGAGCGTTAAACATTAATTTCTTTATTCTCTTATAGCCACTGCTCCCTTCATGGAAGAATGTAAGCTTGCCTCCCTGTCCCACCCCCCCATTAGAAGAGTGGTGGATTCCACAAAGTTGACACCCTGCAACAGCAAATCCGAATCCTTGCCTGACTCTATGAGATGTTTAAGCCCCGCCTTGAAGGCTGAATCTGTGATTGAAAGCACAGATTCCACAGGGATGGAGCCAAACGCAAGACTCAACAGAAGCTATGACATAGCAGAGAGGACAGAGTGGAAGACTTTATATGAGATGACCCAGGAGGAAAAAGACAGACTATCCAACATGAAGGAGGAAGTAGAGGAATGTGAGGAGAGGCAGAGTGTGAAAATAGAGAGAGAAGATGGTGTGATGGATGACAAGGGACTCAGGAGAGAGCAAGAAAAACCAAGGGATGAACAGAAGGGGAAGGGTGGAGCTTATCTAACCTGTCAGACTCACAAATTTGAGATTGGAGTGAAATCAGAATACGGTCAACAGGACATGGAGGAGATGTCCAATCTGGTCACTGCCTGCCTGCTGAATCAGCCAAGAGTGGTGATTTGCAGAATAAAAATAACAGGTAATTCAGTTCCTGAGTCACTATGTCCCTTCGCCAGGAAAGAAGGCCAGGGAGTGACATCTCGACAGAGATGGCAGGAGCTCTCACCAATGAAGGGAAAGTGTTCACTGAGTCAGATGGACCAGGTCATGACTTGGAAGAGAAAGATGATTGGCCAGCTGGCAAGACCGCAGAAACACCAGTCGGCTTCATCAGAGAATGGGTGAGTGTGGTGATCTGGGCTCATTCCAATTCATTATTTTTTCCTTTAACTTGCTTCTGACCAGGAAATCGATTGAGGTCCATCATCTCTACGGACATTCCAATCCGATAAATGTTCCTTCTAGGAGCTAGAAGTAGAAGTTAGAATTTCCCAATCTTTGCTCTGAGAAAGAAAACATCAGTGTATCCTTTGCAGAAGTATTTTTCCAGAAAGCCTGATATATAAATTATCGACCTGTGGATCCACCTCTCCCTATCTGCCACATCTGTAGCTTACGTGGCTTTGAACTGATGTTTGAAGGAGCAAGGACATTGTATCGATCTCCCCATCTTATTTTGTCTTGCAATTTTTCCTTGCCTCTCTTGATGGGTGGAGCTAGGTGTAAGTCCAAGTAAAAGAAAAGAGATCAGAAAAATAAATAATTGGAATAAGCCCTGGGTGTAGTTCTTCTTTCTTGGCCAACCTTAGACAACCATATAATGTGCCTTCATTTGTCTTGAACAGGCTCTGTCTTGAAGCCTCCCATAACCCTACAGTCATCTTCCCAAGGAAAGAGTACACGGGTAAAGATCCCTTCTTTTCTTCATTTTCAAAGAACAGGCATTTCTATTTCGAGCCTTTGTTTTTTCAGCTGTAAGAAATGCTGTGTAGTCATTTATCTGACCAAGGACAAGGAGAGCGAGTACACAGATGTACACATGTTGAGTGATATTCATCAAAGTCTTGCATCTCCATTTCCTATAGGCTTAATATTTCATGTGCACCTTCTCTCTCCTCAGGACAAACTGTTGAGGCATCGTCTGAGGTCTTTGCCTGCTCTCAGTGCCCATTTGTTCACACAGAGGAAGTGAATCTTCACCAGCACTTGGAAAAGGTTCACGCAAAGGAGCTCAGAGAGACTCTGGTGTCTGGAAGAAGTGGAGCTGAGAACCCATCCAACAGCAGAACAACTCAGTGCTCCAAAGCCTCTGAGACACTCCCCATACCAACACAGTCCCACACAGGCACTTCAGGGGCCCACAAATGCCCCCAGTGTGGGAAGAGCTTCCTAACCAAGTCAGGACTGACAATCCACCAAAAAAACCACACAGAGGGGCGGCTATATCATTGCTCCCAGTGTGAAAAGAGCTTCAAAAAAAAATCTGAATTGACAGTCCACACGCGAAGGCATACAGGGGAGTGCCCATACCACTGCTCCCAGTGTGCGAAGAGCTTTGTCTCCTCATCACTCCTGACCAGACACCAGCGAACCCATACAGGGGAACGTCCATACCACTGCTCCCAGTGTGGAAAGAGCTTCAAAACCAAATTTGAATTGACAATCCACGCACGAAGTCATACAGGGGAGCGGCCATACCACTGCTCCCAGTGTGAAAAGAGCTTCAAAAAAAAATCTGAATTGACAGGCCACACACGAAGGCATACAGGGGAGCGCCCATACCACTGCTCCCAGTGTGCGAAGAGCTTTGTCTCGTCATCGCTCCTGACCAGACACCAGCAAACCCATACAGTGGAGCGGCCATTCCACTGCTCCCAGTGTGGAAAGAGCTACAAATACAAATCTGAATTGACAATCCACACACGAAGACATACAGGGGAGCGGCCATACCACTGCTCCCAGTGTGCAAAGAGCTTTGTCTCGTCATCGGTCCTGACCACACACCAGCTAACCCATAAAGGGGAGCGGCCATACCACTGCTCCCAGTGTGAGATGAGTTTTATCTCGTCATCGAACCTGACCAGACACCAACAAACCCATACAGGGGAGCGGCCATACCACTGCTCCCAGTGTGGAAAGAGCTTTGGATCGTCATCGCTCCTGACCCAACACCAGCGAACCCATACAGGGGAGCGGCCATACCACTGCTCCCAGTGTGGGATGAGTTTTATCTCGTCATCGAACCTGACCAGACACCAACAAACCCATACAGGGGAGCGGCCATACCACTGCTCCCAGTGTGGAAAGAGCTTTGGATCGTCATCGCTCCTGACCCAACACCAGCGAACCCATACAGGGGAACGTCCATACCACTGCTCCCAGTGTGGAAAGAGTTTTTTCTCGTCATCAAAACTGACCACACACCAACAAACCCATACAGGGGAGCGGCCATACCACTGCTCCCAGTGTGGAAAGAGCTTTGGCTCGTCATCGCTCCTGACCCAACACCAGCGAACCCATACAGGGGAACGTCCATACCACTGCTCCCAGTGTGGAAAGAGTTTTTTCTCGTCATCAAAACTGACCACACACAAGCGAACCCATACAGGCGAGCGGCCATACCACTGCTCCCAGTGTGGAAAGAGCTTCATTTCAAAATTTGATTTGACAATCCACTCACGACTACATACCGGGGAACGCCCATACCACTGCTCCCACTGTGAAAAGAGCTTCAAGTCAAAATCAGAATTGTCACACCACACACAAAGACATATGGGGGAACGCCCATACCACTGCTCCCACTGTGAAAAGAGCTTCAAATTTAAATATGAATTGACAGTCCACACACAAAGACATACAAGGGAGCGGCTATACCACTGCTCCCAGTGTGGGAAGAACGTAAAAACAAAAAAAAGATTGACAGTCCACAAGTTAACTCATCCAGGGGAACGCCCATAGCACTGCTCCCAGTGTGGGAAGAGCTATGCCTTGTCATCGCATCTCACCAGACACCTGCTAATCCATACAGGGGAGCGGCCACACCACTGCTCCCAGTGTGGGTGGAGCTTCATTTCAAAATCTGAATTGACAGTCCACTCACGACTACATACTGGGGAATGTCCATACCACTGCTCCCACTGTGAAAAGAGCTTCAAATCAAAATCAGAATTGTCACTCCACACACGAAGACATATGGGGGAACGTCCATACCACTGCTCCCACTGTGAAAAGAGCTTAAAATCTCAATATGAATTGACAGTCCACACACAAAGCCATACAGGGGAACGGCCATTCCACTGCTCCCTCTGTGAAAAGAGCTTCAAATCAAAAAAAGATTTGTCACGCCACACACAAAGGCATACAGAGGAACGCCCATACCACTGCTCCCAGTGTGGGAAGAGCTTCAAATCAAAATCAGAATTGACAATCCACACTCGAAGGCATAAGGGGGAACGCCCATACCACTGCTCCCAGTGTGGAAAGAGCTTCAAAACCAAATTTGAATTGACAATCCACGCACGAAGTCATACAGGGGAGCGGCTGGAAGTGGAAAAAATTCACATCAAATACAGGACTGAAATACCACCAGCTTACTCACACAAGGGAAGTAAGTTCCCAGTTTGGGAAGATCTTCAAATCTAAATCTCAATTGACAATCCACATGCAAAGTCATCCAGAAGAAGGCCATACCACTGCTCCCAGTGTGGCAAGAACTTCAAAACAAAATCAGTATTGATAGTCCACACACGGCTCAATACCACTTCTCCCAGTCTGGGAAGGGTTTCGTCATCGCACCTGATCACACGGCAGAGAACTCATACAGGATGACGCCTCTACCACTGCACCCAATGTGGAAAGAACTTAATGAAGTTAAGGGATCCGCAGAGACATCGGAAGTCTCGTGTTTTAATACTGTATTAATGTGACCTTACAGGTTTGTATCCTGACACAGTGGACCCAGGAGAGCAGCCATGCAGTATTGTGTTGCTGTCAGTGTGGGAGCATTGGGCCTGAGGCTGGCCTGTAGCGTTGTGGTTAAGATGCATGACTGGGACCCGCAAGGTCAGTGGCCGGTGTAGCCACAATAAGATCCACACAGCCCTTGGGCCCTTGAACAAGGCCCTTAACCCTGCATTGCTCAAGGGGAGGATTGTCACTTTGGATAAATGAGAGCCTATTGAGCCCTTTTGTCTCTAATCTGGGAGCAAACGCATGATAAGGGATCATAAGCCTAACTGCACAATCAGATGACGAATGGTGGAAAGGATGAGTGCTTAAATTCTGTATTGTATTTAGGAAAGTCAGTTAAATAATATGAAGATGTGTTAAAATAATTAAAGGCTATGTTTGTTCAATATGAACCCTGTTCAGGGATAACAGTCCAAAGTATTTACCTTTGTTCCACATGACCAGTGTTTGTACATCGAGCGGCAGAGTAGCCTAGTGGTAGAATATTTGACTGGAAACTGTGCATTTGGTGGTTCAAGCCCTGAGTTGGCATATAGGGATGCTGGCCTGCATCTTGAGAGATGAAATTCGGTCCCTAAAATAAAAAATAACCCTGCTGTTGGGCCCTTGTGCAAACCAAAAAACAGCTCCAGGGGCTTTTCTTTCTGGCTCGCTCTCTCTCTCGTCCCACTTGCAAAAGTTCCCACTGACATTTATCCCAGGGCATCCTTTTTAAAAAAAAAGATTCAAATATTAAAATTACTGTTTGCGTGATTAATGCTGCTCTCCAGAGGTATCCGGATTACATGAATGCAAGACTACATGCAGGACTACTACTGGCGGTATGCCATAGACTGGGCTGTGACTTGTGCCTTAGACCTGGGTTGAGCAGGGGGGTGGCAATGGGTGCAAATTGCAGACTTGTCTTACTGTAAAATTGCAATGCGCTGCTCACTCTTGGCTGACGCACCCCACTCTTAACCCACTTTGTTGCAGGGTGAGTCATGAACCTCAATCCTCTCCCATCAGGATTACACAGCCTTCATGTCCTCTCTGTCATCTTCCTCTGACTCTCTGTGTCCCCTCACTACCAGACTAGCCCGGGCCTCCCTCCTCAATCCTTGGGCTTTCTGATGCTCTACGAGCTGACTGATCCAAAATGCAGCCAGCGGAGAGAAAATGGAAAAGGTCCTGTCTCCCCAGTGATATAGCTTCCTTCCATGCCCTCCTATCACCTTTCTACTTCTCTGTCTGTCTTGCTAAATCTTCCTTCTTTCACTGTAAAATTAATGCAGCCACCACCCTCCCCAAATCCTCTTTTTCTCCCCTCTGTCTCTGACACTTTGAAACTCCTCACATCCCACCGCCCAACCACCTGTCCTCTTGTCCCCTTCCCTTCTCCCCTTGACAATCCTTTAATGACATTCTCCCTTTTCTCTCCTCTCTAATCAACACTTCCCTTTGTTCCAGCACTATGCTCGCTTCCCTTAAGAGGGCCAGAGTCACTCCTCGGCTCAAAAAACCTACTCTTGACCCCTCTGTTCTGAACAACTACCGGCCTCTGTCTCTCTTCTTCCCTTCCAATCTAAAACTCTGGAACGTGAGGTCTGCTCCCAACTGTCAACTTAACAATCTTCATGATCCCAACCAGTCCAGCTTCAAGAGTGGTCACTCCACTGAGGCTGAGATGGTCACCGAGGCACTCCACTCTGCTAGAGCCAAATCCCTCTCCTCTGTCCTCATCTTCCTTGACCTGTCGGCCGCCTTCGATACAGTCAACCAAGAGATTGTGCTCTCATCGCTGACTGGGATGAGTGTAACAGGATCTGCACTCACATGGTTTTTTTCCTACCTCTCTGGTCATTCCTACCAGGTGACTTGGATGGGGCTCAGTCTCAGACCCACATCCCCTACAAACTGGAGTCCCTCAGGGCTCAGTTCTTGGTCCTCTCCTCTTCTCTCTATACACCATGTCTCTTGATTCTGTTCCCATCGCTTTTCTTGCCATTCTTATGTCGATAGCACTTTCTTTCCTTCCCTCCCAATACCCAGGTGACCATACAGATCTCTGCCTGCTTGGCTGATATCTCTGCATGGATGACTTCCCACCACCTCAAGCTTAACCTTGGAAAGACTGAGCTTCTCTCCATCCCTGCTCCTCTCCGACAATCGACCTCTCACTGATTGTTGAGGACTTTGTAGTATCCTCCTCCCATACGGCCAAGAATCTTGGGGTGACTTGATAACCACCTCACCCTCGCTCCACATATATCCTCCACTGCCAGAACCTGCAGGTTCTTCCTCTGTAATATATGCTGTTTGTGTCATCTTGTGATGGAGAAAGCCACCCCTGCGTCCAGGTGCTCGTGATCTCCCGTCTGGATTACTACAACTCCCTCCTGGCTGGTCCAGCTGGTCCAGAATGCTGCTGCCACTCCTCATTGGCCTCCACTGTTTTTTTGATGCTTTTTGAACCTATGCACTTGTAATTCACTTTGGATTAAAACCGTCTCCCAAATGCAAAATTGTTCAAATATAATTGTAAATAACAACAGTCCCTCCAACATCAAAAACACAACCAGATTTATTTTATTGATTGTTTTTAAATATTTGACAAAAAATGAAGTATTCCCTCCATACCTCCTTCAAATAAAAATGAGATGGATGACATAGACAGGAATAAACTAAAGCTGTCTTTGTATATTGTATATTGCCATTGCTTGGCTTTATTAATTCACCACATAAAATATTGTGGCATCTAGGGGTGTGGACTGGCAAACTGGGGGCGCACAGTTCCAGGTTGGTGAGACCATTTTGAATGTAAATAAGCATTGTTGCTAACAAAATGTAATGCATCTGTTTAAGTTTGCTAGCTTTTTATGTTAAATAAAACGTGTACATTGAACAAATCTTGTTGCCCTGTGTGGGGTATGGGGGGATCGGTTGGGGGGCTATTGTCTCAGGCACTATTGCAAAGTGCTTCTTTGTTTTGCTGAGTTGAAACCAGTGTCCTTGTGCTCGTGTTTCCGGAGCAGTAAAGTTGTTGAACCGAATTACATTGCTTGTCAGTTTCGTCATGGAACCCTGCCACGCTACAATATAATTTAATTCTATTGCATTTCTGTGGTTTCATTGCTGTGCTTCCCCGGTCGCCTTCACCCAAGACGTCTTCCAACAAACTTTTATTTCGAATTTTTTCTCCCGTTTGGTATCCGCGTCATTGATGTGATTCGCTTCAATCCAAACTCGTCTGCAACTGCGGTGCATTAGGCTACTTGTGTTCTTACTGCAACTGTCAAGTTATAACCATTTATAACGCGGATTCTTCAAATCCGTTCGAGTACTGTGTAGAGAGCGATACCAGGGGTACGTATCAGTGTCTTTCTTGCGGGGTGTTTGACAAAACATAGCTACGAGTGACTGGTGCAACAAGTATAATTCGTTTCCGTTTAATGAGCGTCAGGTTTTAGTAACAGCTAAAAGTACAAAAACACGTGTTTGCGGTATTAGAAGTCATACAATGTTTGTGTGTTTGGGCAGAGAATAATAGGGAGAACGAGAGGCAGCCATTCGCGTCTGAAACGTCCTAACTGATACTTTATGAGAGCGAAGTTTTACCAAAACAGTTAGCTAAACGGGTTATTTCTAGAAATACGGAATAATACATATTCCTATGCATGGTTCGGATTGCCGGACCCAGTACAATTAAACCACAGCCCATCGCCAATTGTTTAGACAATCCAACGAAAATCAAGTTTTAATCAGATTAGCGCCGGTCAGAAGCGACTCGGTCTGTGCCTAACGTGAAGTAGTGTTAGCAGCTAAAATAACGTTATGCAGTAAACATAATGTTAATGAGCTAAGGTTGATGAGGTAACACGTTATGTTAACAATCTAGGTAGTTGTATTTAGAGTCCAATTCGATAATGGTAAATTATAGTTGGTGAGTACTTTTATGTCAGCTAGCTTGCTAATTACTCTTACTTGTCGCTATTGTTATTGGCCGCTGAAAAGCACAACTGCGCACGTGTGCTAACAATCGGGAAAGACGCCAGTTCTGCATCTTCCGCTCATGTAAAATCTTTGGTTTAGGGCACATTCCAAGATTATAATCGCTTATTTTCCTTTTATATTTTGTCCTTTCCTTGTTCCTGACTCGGAAACCAGTTTTTCAGATTTGCAAGAAACTAGTTTTGACCTAAGGTTTTTTTTTTTTATCTGCCGACAATCTTTTCATATCCATTTTTCCATTGTGAAACTTATTGACTTCACAACCGGGCTGTTATAAAACATCTAATCTTTGATTTTAATGGTATAGCTCCATAAAAAGTGGAGGATATGAAGCAGTTTTTTCTCATACAAGTTATGCGTAAAATTTCTTAAGGAGAGCTCTGTATTAATAATTGTCCTATAATAAGTGTACTGTATTGATCTTTTACCTTTTAAATACTTTCACGTGTATCTCTGTACTTTCAAAATGTGTTTCTGTATGTTCCTGTGTTAGAAAAACATTATGTGGTAGGAGGGGTGAAGAAGTCTTACAACAATAAGAGCATGGTACTCTTTTTATAAAACAGGTTAGAAAAGGCCCAAAGCATATTCATACATTCTCTACAGTCTATAATATTACAATCAAGCCACAGTCTTCTGGTAACCACGTACGTCATGTGCAAGTCATGAATATAATTAGCAGAGGAAAAGCAAGGTAACCACTTATGTTTTATAAAAGATATTGGGAGACGTGTAAATATTGGTAGAAGATTTGGGCAGAAATGAGAAAAGTGCTGAGAAAGGTGATGTAAGCCTGTGGGTGGAATTGAGTTTAAGCTCCATAACAGGAGGCATTAGAGAAACAGGATAAAATGTGGATTCATTTGGAGAAGAGATCAGTCTTTTTTGGGATTGCGTGAGAAACTGTTCGTATGTATTGCTCTGTGCAGACCAGTCCGAGTGCTACAATGAACCCAATTGTAGTTGTGTCTATTCTCATAAGAAGTTTTCAGCAAATGTGGAGGGAACACCTAGTCCATCTAACCCAGACTGGGGTAGTTTTTCTGCCACAGTAATGAATAATCTGGCCAAAGTTTGAATTGATGATTTCGCTCATTTAAAAGACATTGGTAACATTTTCTGGAATTGAATGGTTTACTGGTCAACATTCTCACATCTAGTCATTTTTAATTTAATGGATTTTTTAAATGAATGCAAATATGTGAGTCTACACTTATTGGAGTATGGTTTCTATTTTTCTTCATGAAAGAATGGAAATCTAATATCCCTTATTTGTAATCATTGGGGCTCACGCAAGAATCGCACGTACAAACTGATTTGTTTTTCAATCGCTCATCCAAGTGATTTAAGAGAACTTGCCACATTCACCAATTGTAGGTAGGAACAACAACGAGCACACCCTGCACCTCTCTACGACCAGGGTTGCCAACCCATGTATTAAACCATTATCTGCAAGTAAAGAAAGATTTTGGTTGTAAGGCAAGAGACTGTACTGATTTGATGAGAAGGAAATGGGCATCATGGATTACAGATATCTGAAATTATGTCTCAAATAAACAAAATGTAACCATGCCAAAATTATACCATGTAAGACTTTCTGAAATGGTATAAGGGGCCACTACAGGCAGCTCCCAGATTTTCTATTGCCATGTGCCTCCCTGTGTCCACTCAAACCTGAGTTGTAAGACATTTTCCATTAAGTAATTGCGATACCTTATTTCAAAATTCTCATCTGGAGCGTTAAACATTCATTTCTTTATTCTCTTATAGCCACTGCTCCCTTCATGGAAGAATGTAAGCTTGCCTCCCTGTCCCACCCCCCCATTAGAAGAGTGGTGGATTCCACAATGTTGACTCCCTGCAACAGCAAATCCAAATCCTTGCCTGACTCTATGAGATGTTTAAGCCCCGCCGTGAAGGCTGAATCTATGATTGAAAGCACAGATTCCACAGGGGTGGAGCCAAACGCAAGACTCAACAGAAGCTATGACATAGCAGAGAGGACAGAGTGGAAGACTTTATATGAGATGACCCAGGAGGAAAAAGACAGACTATCCAACATGAAGGAGGAAGTAGAGGAATGTGAGAAGAGGCAGAGTGTGAAAATGGAGAGAGAAGATGGTGTGAGGGATGACAAGGGACTCAGGAGAGAGCAAGAAAAACCAAGGGATGAACAGAATGGGAAGGGTGGAGCTTATCTAACCTGTCAGACTCACAAATTTGAGATTGGAGTGAAATCAGAATACGGTCAACAGGACATGGATGAGGTGTCCAATCTGGTCACTGCCTGCCAGCTGAATCAGCCAAGAGTGGTGATTTGCAGAATAAAAATAACAGGTAATTCAGTTCCTGAGTCACTATGTCCCTTCGCCAGGAAAGAAGGCCAGGGAGTGACATCTCGACAGAGATGGCAGGAGCTCTCACCAATTAAGGGAAAGTGTTCACTGAGTCAGATGGACCAGGTCATGACTTGGAAGAGAAAGATGATTGGCCAGCTGGCAAGACCGCAGAAACACCAGTCGGCTTCATCAGAGAATGGGTGAGTGTGGTGATCTGGGCTCATTCCAATTGATTATGTTTCTCCTATTTTTACCCTTTAACTTGCTTCTGACCAGGAAATCAATTGAGGTCCATCATCTCTACGGACATTCCAATCCAATAAATGTTCCTTCTAGGAGCTAGAAGTAGAAGTTAGAATCTCCCAATCTTTTCTCTGTGAAAGAAAACATCAGTGTATCCTTTGCAGAAGTATTTTTCCAGAAAGCCTGATGTATAAATTATCGACCTGTGGATCCACCTCTCCCTATCTGCCACATCTGTAGCTTACGTGGCTTTGAACTGATGATTGAAGGAGCAAGGACATTGTATCGATCTCCCCATCTTATTTTGTATTGCAATTTTTCCTTGCCTCTCTTGACGGGTGGAGCTAGGTGTAAGTGCAAGTAAAAGAAAAGAGATCAGAAAAATAAGCAATTGGAATAAGCCCTGGGTGTAGTTGTTCTTTCTTTGCCAACCTTAGACAACCATAAAATGTGCCTTCATTTGTCTTGAACAGGCTCTGTCTTGAAGCCTCCCATAAGCGGCCATACCACTGCTCCCAGTGTGATAAGAGCTTCAAAAAAATATCTGAATTGACAGGCCACACACGAATCCATACAGGGGAGCGGCCATACCACTGCTCCCAGTGTGCGAAGAGCTTTGTCTCGTCATCGCTCCTGACCAGACACCAGCGAACCCATACAGGGGAGCGGCCATTCCACTGCTCCCAGTGTGGAAAGAGCTACAAATACAAATCTGAATTGACAGGCCACACACGAATCCATACAGGGGAGCGGCCATACCACTGCTCCCAGTGTGCGAAGAGCTTTGTCTCGTCATCACTCCTGACCAGACACCAGCAAACCCATACAAGGGAGCGGCCATTCCACTGCTCCCAGTGTGGAAAGAGCTACAAATACAAATCTGAATTGACAGTCCACACACGAAGACATACAGGGGAGCGGCCATACCACTGCTCCCAGTGTGCGAAGAGCTTTGTCTCGTCATCGGTCCTGACCACACACCAGCAAACCCATACAGGGCAGCGGCCATACCACTGCTCCCAGTGTGGGATGAGTTTTATCTCGTCATCGAACCTGACCAGACACCAACTAACCCATACAAGGGAGCGACCATTCCACTGCTCCCAGTGTGGAAAGAGCTACAAATACAAATCTGAATTGACAGTCCACACACGAAGACATACAGGGGAGCGGCCATACCACTGCTCCCAGTGTGCGAAGAGCTTTGTCTCTTCATCGGTCCTGACCACACACCAGCAAAGCCATACAGGGGAGCGGCCATACCACTGCTCCCAGTGTGGGATGAGTTTTATCTCGTCATCGAACCTGACCAGACACCAACTAACCCATACAAGGGAGCGGCCATTCCACTGCTCCCAGTGTGGAAAGAGCTACAAATACAAATCTGAATTGACAATCCACACACGAAGACATACAGGGGAGAGGCCATACCACTGCTCCCAGTGTGCGAAGAGCTTTGTCTCGTCATCAGCCTTGACCACACACCAGCAAACCCATACAGGGGAGCGGCCATAACCACGGCTCCCAGTGTTGAAAGAGTTTTTTCTTGTCATCAAAACTGACCACACACAAGTGAACCCATACAGGCGAGCGGCCATACCACTGCTCCCAGTGTGAAAAGAGCTTCAAGTCAAAATCAGAATTGTCACACCACACACAAAGACATATGGGGGAACGCCCATACCACTGCTCCCACTGTAAAAAGAGCTTCAAATTTAAATATGAATTCACAGTCCACACACAAAGACATACAAGGGAGCGGCTATACCACTGCTCCCAGTGTGGGAAGAATGTAAAAACAAAAAAAGGATTGACAGTCCACAAGTTAACTCATCCAGGGGAACGCCTATACCACTGCTCCCAGTGTGAGAAGAGCTATGCCTTGTCATCGCATCTCACCAGACACCTGCTAATCCATACAGGGGAGCGGCCACACCACTGTTCCCAGTGTGGGTGGAGCTTCATTTCAAAATCTGAATTGACAGTCCACACACAAAGCCATACAGGGAAACGCCCATACCACTGCTCCCACTGTGAAAAGAGCTTAAAATCAAAAAAAGATTTGTCACGCCACACACGAAGGCATACAGAGGAACGGCCATACCACTGCTCCCAGTGTGGGAAGAGCTTCAAATCAAAATCGGAACTGACAATCCACATTCGAAGGCATAAGGGGGAACGCCCATACCACTGCTCCCAGTGTTGGAAAAAATTCACATCAAATACAGGACTGAAATACCACCAGCTTACTCACACAAGGGAAGGGCCATACTACTGCTCTCAGTTTGGGAAGATCTTCAAATCTAAATCTCAATTGACAATCCACATGCAAAGTCATCCAGAAGAAGGCCATACCATTGCTCTCAGTGTGGCAAGAACTTCAAAACAAAATCAGTATTGATAGTCCACACATGGATCCATACAGGGGAACGGCAATACCACTGCTCCCAGTGTGGGAAGAACTTCAAAACAAAATCAGTATTGATAGTCCACACACGGCTCAATACCACTTCTCCCAGTCTGGGAAGGGTTTCGTCATCGCACCTGATCACACGGCAGAGAACTCATCCAGGATGACGCCTCTACCACTACACCCAATGTGGAAAGAACTTAATGAAGTTAAGGGATCCGCAGAGACATCGGAAGTCTCATACAAAGTAGCATCTATACCAGTGACGCTTGTGTGTGATCCGTCAGCTACG
Source organism: Conger conger (assembly GCF_963514075.1). NCBI lineage: Eukaryota > Metazoa > Chordata > Actinopteri > Anguilliformes > Congridae > Conger > Conger conger. The sequence goes on along the minus strand of NC_083764.1, from coordinate 64,230,781 downwards.
TGTTTTAATACTGTATTAATGTGACCATACAGGTTTGTATCCTGACACAGTGGACCCAGGAGAGCAGCCACGCAGTATCGTGTTGCTGTCAGTGTTGGAACATTGAGCCTGAGGGCGGCCTGTAGCATAGTGGTTAAGATACATGACTGGCACCCGCAAGGTCAGTGGCCGGTGTAGCCACAATAAGATCCACTCAGCCCTTGGGCCCTTGAGCAAGGCCCTTAACCCTGCATTGCTCTAGGGGAGGATTGTCACTGCATAAAAGCGTCAGCCAAATGACATGTAATGAGCCTATTGAGCCTTTTTGTCTCTTATCTGGGAGCAAACACGTGATAAGGGATCATAAGCCTAACTGCACAATCAGATGATAAATGGTGGAAAGGATGAGTGCTTAAAATCGGTATAGTATTTAAATGGCAGGCATTTGTATAGCGCCAAAGCGCTGTACAATTTATGCTTCTCCATTCACCCATTCAAACACACACTCACACACCAACGGCGATTGGCTTCCATGCTAGGCCCCGACCAGCTCATCAGGAGCATTTGGGGGTTAGGTGTCTTGCTCAGGGACACTTCAACACAGCCCGGGCGGGGGATCGAACCGGCAACCCTCTGACTGCCAGACGACTGCTCTTACTGCCTGAGCCATGTTGCCCCCGTGTTCTATTTAGGATAACAGTCCAAAGTGTTTACCTTTGTTCCACAGGACCAGTGTAGCCTAGTGGTAGAATATTCAACTGGAAACTACATTTGCTGGTTCAAGCCCTGAGTTGGCATATAGGGATCCTGACCTGCATCTGGAGAGATGAAGTTGGGTCCCTAAAATAAAATAAAAAACCATGCTGTTGGGCCCTTGTGCAAGACCCTTAACCAAAAAACAGCTCCAGGGGCTTTTCTTTCTGGCTCGCTCTCTCTCTCGTCCCACTTGCAAAAGTTCCCACTGACATTTATCCCAGGGCATCCTTTTTAAAATAAAAGATTCAAATATTAAAATTACTGTTTGCGTGATTAATGCTGCTCTCCAGAGGTATCCGGATTACATGAATGCAAGACTACATGCAGGACTACTACTGGCGGTATGCCATAGACTGGGCTGTGACTTGTGCCTTAGACCTGGGTTGAGCAGGGGGGTGGCAATGGGTGCAAATTGCAGACTTGTCTTACTGTAAAATTGCAATGCGCTGCTCACTCTTGACTGACGCACCCCACTCTTAACCCACTTTGTTGCAGGGTGAGTCATGAACCTCAGTCCTCTCCCATCAGGATTACACAGCCTTCATGTCCTCTCTGTCATCTTCCTCTGACTCTCTGTGTCCCCTCACTACCAGACTAGCCCGGGCCTCCCTCCTCAGTCCTTGGGCTTTCTGATGCTCTACGAGCTGACTGAACCAAACTGCAGCCAGCGGAGAGAAAATGGAAAAGGTCCTGTCTCCCCAGTGATATAGCTTCCTTCCATGCCCTCCGATCATCATTCTACTCCTCTGTCTGTCTTGTTAAATCTTACTTCTTTCACTGTAAAATGAATGCAGCCACCACCCTCCCCAACTCCCTATCCTCTTTTTCTCCCCTCTGTCTCTGACACTTTGAAATCTTCACATCCCACCGCCCAACCACCTATCCTCTTGTCCCCTTCCCTTCTCCCCTTCGACAATCCATCATTAATGACTTTCTCCCCTTTCTCTGCCCTCTAATCAAAACTTCCCTTTCTTCCGGCACTATGCTCGCTTCCCTTAAGAGGGCCAGAGTTACTCCTCGGCTCAAAAAACCTACTCTTGACCCCTCTGCTCTGAACAACTACCGGCCTCTGTCTCTCTTCTTCTCTTCCAATCTAAAACTCTGGAACGTGCGGTCTGCCTCCAACTGTTAACATAACAATCTTCATGATCCCAAACAAGAGTGGTCACTCCACTGAGGCTGCCCTCCACTCTGTTAGAGCCAAATCCCTCTCCCCTGTCCTCATCTTCCTTGACCTGTCAGCCGCCTTCGATAGAGTCAACCAAGAGATTCTGCTCTCATCGCTGACTGGGATGAGTGTTACAGGATCTGCACTCGCATGATGTTTTCCTACCTCTCTGGTCATTCCTACCAGGTGACTTGGATGGGGCTCAGTCTCAGACCCACACCCCCTACAAACTGGAGTCTTCAGGGCTCAGTTCTTGGTCCTCTCCTCTTCTCTCTATGCACCATGTCTCTTGGTTCTGTTCCCATTGCTTTTCTTGCCATTCTTATGTCGATAGCACTTTCTTTCCTTCCCTCCCAATACCCAGGTGACCATACAGATCTCTGCCTGCTTGGCTGATATCTCTGCGTGGATGACTTCCCACCACCTCAAGCTTAACCTTGGAAAGACTGAGCTTCTCTCCATCCCAGCTCCTCTCCCACAATCAACCTCTCACTGATTGTTGAGGACTTTGTAGTATCCTTCTCCCATACGGCCAAGAATCTTGGGGTGACTTGATAACCACCTCACCCTCGCTCCACATATATCCTCCACTGCCAGAACCTGCAGGTTCTTCCTCTGTAATATATGCTGTTTGCGTCATCTTGTGATGGAGAAAACCACCCACCCCTGCGTCCAGGTGCTCATCATCTCCCTTCTGGATTACTACAACTCCCTCCTGGCTGGTCCAGCTGGTCCAGAATGCTGCAGCCACCTGACCACCAGTCAGCCCAGGTTGTCTCAGATCACCCCACTTTTCATTGGCCTCCACTGTTTTTTTTAAATGCTTTTAACCTTTGGAAGAACCTATGCACTTGTAATTCACTTTGGATTAAAAGCATCTCCCAAATGACAAAATTGTTCAAATGTAATTGTAAATAGCAACAGTCCCTCCAACATCAAAAAGACAACCAGATTTATTTTATTCATTGTTTTTAAATATTTGACAAAAAATGATGTATTCCCTCCATACCTCCCTCAAATAAAAATGAGATGGATAACATATACAGGAATAAACTAAAGCTGTCTTTGTATATTGTATATTGCCATTGCTTGGCTTTATTAATTCACCACATAAAATATTGTGGCATCTAGGGGTGTGGACTGGCAAACTGGGGGCACACAGTTCCAGGTTGGTGAGACCATTTTTAATGTAAATAAGCGTTGTTGCCAACAAAATGTAATGCGACTGTTTAAGTTTGCTAGCTGTTTATGTTAAATAAAATCGCTATCGTCTCAGGCACTATTGCAAAGTGCTTCTTTGTTTTGCTGAGTTGTGAAACTTGTGTCCTTGTGCTTGTGTTTCCTGAGCAGTAAAGTTGTTGAACCGAATTACATTGCTTGTCAGTTTCGTCATGGAACCCTGCCACGCTACAATATAATTTAATTCTATTGCATTTCTGTGGTTTCATTGCTGTGCTTCCCCGGTCGCCTTCACCCAAGACGTCTTCCAACAAACTTTTATTTCGAATTTTTTCTCCCGTTTGGTATCCGCGTCATTGATGTGATTCGCCTCAATCCACACTCGTCTGCAACTGCGGTGCATTAGGCTACTTGTGTTCTTACTGCAACTGTCACTAAATTATAACCATTTATAACGCGGATTCTTCAAATCCGTTCGAGTACTGAGCACTGGATCAAGGGGACGCCTTTAATTGTGTATTGAGCGATACCAGGGGTACGTATCAGTGTCTTGCGGGGTGTTTGACAAAACGTAGCTACGAGTGACTGGTGCAACAAGTATAATTCGTTTCCGTTTAATGAGCGTCAGGTTTTAGTAACAGCTAAAAGTACAAAAACACGTGTTTGCTGTATTAGAAGTCATACAATATCTAAAAAGGATTTGGAGCTGGGGTGTTTGGGCAGAGAATAATAGGGAGAGCGGGAGGCAGCCATTCGGGTCTGAAACTGATAACTTTATGAGAGCGAAGTTTTACCAAAACAGTTAGCTAAACGGGTTATTTCTAGAAATACGGAATAATACATATTCCTATGCGTGGTTCGGATTGCCGGACACACTACAATTACACCACAACCCGTCGCTAATTGTTTTGACAATCCAACGAAAATCAAGTTTTAATCAGATTCAGAAGCGACTCGGTCTGAGCCTAACGTGAAGTAGTGTTAGCAGCTAAAATCACGTTATGCAGTAGGTATAGGTTGAGCTAAGGTTGATGAGGTAACACGTTATGTTAACAATCTAGGTAGTTGTATTTAGAGTCCAATTCGATAATGGTAAATTATAGTTGGTGAGTACTTTTATGTCAGCTAGCTTGCTAATTACTCTTGTCGCTATTGTTATTGGCCGCTGAAAAGCACAACTGCGCATGTGTGCTAACAATCGGGAAAGACGCCAGTTTTGCATCTTCCGATCATGTAAGATCTTTGGTTTAGGGCACATTCCTAGATTATAATATCTTATTTCCCTTTTATATTTTGTCTTTTCCTTGTTCCTGACTCGAAAACCAGTTTTTCAGATTTGCAAGAAACTGTAGTTTTGACCTAAGGTTTTTTTTATCTGCCGACAATCTTTTCATATCCATTTTTCCTTTGTAAAACTTATTGACTTCACAACCGCGCTGTTATAAAACATCTAACCTTTGATTTTAATGGTATAGCACCATAAAAAGTGGAGGATATGAAGCAGTTTTTTCTCATACAAGTTATGTGTAAAATGTCATGGTAATGTGGAAGTTACATTTCTTAATGAGAGCTCTGTATTAATAATTATCCTATAATAAGTGTATTTTATTGATCTTTTACCTTTTAAATACTTTCACGTGTATCTCTGTACTTTCAAAATGTGTTTCTCTATGTTCCTGTGTTAGAAATGTGGTAGGAGGGGTGAAGAAGTCTTACAACAATAAGAGCATGGTACTATTTTTATTAAACAGGGTAGAAAAGGCCCAAAGCATATTCATACATTCTCCACAGTCTATAATATTACAATCAAGCCACAGTCTTCTGGTAACCACGTACGTCATGTGCAAGTCATGAATATAATTAGCAGAGGAAAAGCAAGGTAACCGCTTATGTTTTATAAAAGAGATTGAGAGACGTGTAAATATTGGTAGAAGATTTGGGCAGAAATGAGAGAAGTGCTGAGAAAGGTGATGTAAGCCAGTGGGTGGAATTGAGTTTAAGCTCCACAGCAGGAGGTGTTAAAGAAACAGGATAACGTGGATTCATTTGGAGAAGAGCTCAGTCTTTTTTGGGATTGCGTGAGAAACTGTTTGTATGTATTGCTCTGCGCAGACCAGCCCGAGTTATACAATGAACCCAATTGTAGTTGTGTCTATTCTCATAAGAAGTTTTCAGCAAATGTGGAGGGAACACCTAGTCCATCTAACCCAGACTGGGGTAGTTTTTCTACCACAGTAATGAATAATCTGGCCAAAGTTATCTGAATTGATGAGTTCGCTCATTTAAAAAACATTGGTAACATTTTCTGGAATTTAATGGTTTACTGGTCAACATTCTCACATCTAGTCATTTTTAATTTAATGGATTTTTAAAATGAATTCAAATGTCTACACTTATTGGAGTATGGTTTCTATTTTTCTTCATGAAAGAATGAAAATCTTATATCCCTTATTTGTAATCATTGGGGCTCACGCAAGAATCGCACGTAGAAACTGATTTGTGTTTCAATCGCTCATACAAGAGATTTAAGAGAACTTGCCACATTCACCAATTGTCTCGTATTTACAAGTATTTCTTGGTAGGAACAACAACTAGCACACCCTGCACCTCTACGACCAGGGTTGCCAACCCATGTATTAAACCATTATCTGCAAGTAAAGAAAGATTTTGGTTGTAAGGCAAGAGACTGTACTGATTTGATGAGAAGGAAATGGGCATCATGGATTACAGATATCTCAAATTATGTCTCAAATAGACAAAATGTAATGATGCCAAAATTATACCATGTAAGACTTTCTGAAATGGTATAAGGGGCCACTACAGGCAGCTCCCAGATTTTCTATTGCTATGTGCCTCCCTGTGTACACTCAAACCTGAATCGTAAGACATTTTCCATTAAGTAATTGCTATAACTTATTTCAAAATTCTCATCTGGAGCGTTAAACATTAATTTCTTTATTCTCTTATAGCCACTGCTCCCTTCATGGAAGAATGTTAGCTTGCCTCTCTGTCCCACCCCCCCATTAGAAGAGTGATGGATTCCACAAAGTTGACTCCCTGCAACAGCAAATCCAAATCCTTGCCTGACTCTGTGAGATGTTTAAGCCCCGCCGTGAAGGCTGAATCTGTGATTGAAAGCACAGATTCCACAGGGATGGAGCCAAAAGCAAGACTCAACAGAAGCTATGACATAGCAGAGAGGACAGAGTGGAAGACTTTATATGAGATGACCCAGGAGGAAAAAGACAGACTATCCAACATGAAGGAGGAAGTAGAGGAATGTGAGGAGAGGCAGAGTGTGAAAATGGAGAGAGAAGATGGTGTGATGGATGACAAGGGACTCAGGAGAGAGCAAGAAAAACCAAGGGATGAACAGAAGGGGAAGGGTGGAGCTTATCTAACCTGTCAGAATTTTGAGAAGAATGGAGTGAAATCAGAATACGGTCAACAGGACATGGAGGAGGTGTCCAATCTGGTCACTGCCTGCCTGCTGAATCAGCCAAGAGTGGTGATTTGCAGAATAAAAATAACAGGTAATTCAGTTCCTGAGTCACTATGTCCCTTCGCCAGGAAAGAAGGCCAGGGAGTGACATCTCGACAGAGATGGCAGGAGCTCTCACCAATGAAGGGAAAGTGTTCACTGAGTCAGATGGACCAGGTCATGACTTGGAAGAGAAAGATGATTGGCCAGCTGGCAAGACCGCAGAAACACCAGTCGGCTTCATCAGAGAATGGGTGAGTGTGGTGATCTGGGCTCATTCCAATTGATTATTTTTTTCCTATTTTTACCCTTTAACTTGCTTCTGACCAGGAAATCAATTGAGGTCCATCATCTCTACGGACATTCCAATCCGATAAATGTTCCTTCTAGGAGCTAGAAGTAGATGTTCGAATCTCCCAATCTTTTCTCTGTGAAAGAAAACATCAGCGTATCCTTTGCAGAAGTATTTTTCCAGAAAGCCTGATGTATAAATTATCGACCTGTGGATCCACCTCTCCCTATCTGCCACATCTGTAGCTTACGTGGCTTTGAACTGATGATTGAAGGAGCAAGGACATTCTATCGATCTCGCCATCTTATTTTGTCTTGCAATTTTTCCTTGCCTCTCTTGACGGGTGGAGCTAGGTGTAAGTGCAAGTAAAAGAAAAGAGATCAGAAAAATAAGCAATTGGAATAAGCCCTGGTTGTTGCTGTTCTTTCTCTACCAACCTTAGACAGCCATATAATGTGCCTTCATTTGTCTTTAACAGGCTCTGTCTTCAAGCCTCCCATAATCCTACAGTCATCTTCCCAAAGAACCAGTACACAGGTTAAGATCCCTTCTGATCATTTTCTCAAAGAACATTTCTATTTCCAGCCTTTGTTTTTTCAGCTATAAGAAATGCTGTGTAGTCATTTCTCTGACCAAGGACAAGGAGAGCAAGTACACAGATGTACACGTTTGTTTTTTTCTCAAGTTGAGTGATATTTATCAAAGTCTTGTATCTCCATTTCCTCTAGGCTTAATATTTGATGTGCACCTTCTCTCTCCTCAGGACAAATGGTTGAGGCATCATCTGAGGTTTTTCCCTGTTCCCAGTGCCCATTTGTTCACACAGATGAAGTGAATCTTCACCAGCACTTGGAAAAGGTTCACGCAAAGGAGCTCAGAGAGACTCTGGTGTCTGGAAGAAGTGGAGCTGAGAACCCATCCAACAGCAGAACAACTCAGTGCTCCAAAGTCCCTGAGACACTCCCCATACCAACACAGTCCCACACAGGTACTTCAGGGGCCCACAAATGCCCCCAGTGTGGGAAGAGCTTCCTAACCAAGTCACGACTGACAATCCACCAGAAAAACCACACAGAGGGGCGGCCATACCTCTGCTCCCAGTGTGAAAAGAGCTTCAAAAAGAAATCTGAATTGACAGTCCACACACGAAGGCATACAGGGGAGCGGCCATACCACTGCTCCCAGTGTGCGAAGAGCTTTGTCTCGTCATCGCTCCTGACCAGACACCAGCGAACCCATACAGGGGAACGTCCATACCACTGTTCCCAGTGTGGAAAGAGCTGCAAATCTAAATCAGATTTGAAAGTCCACACCCAAATCCATACAGGGGAACGGCCATACCACTGCTCCCAGTGTGGGAAGAACTTAAAGTCCAAAAAAGGATTGACAGTCCACAAGTTAACTCATACAGGGGAACGACCATACCACTGCTCCCAGTGTGGGAAGATCTTCGGCTCATCATCACACCTGACCAGACACAAGCGAACCCATTCAGGGGAGCGGCCACACCACTGCTCCCAGTGTGGGTGGAGCTTCATTTCAAAATCTGAATTGACAATCCACTCACGACTACATACTGGGGAACGCCCATACCACTGCTCCCACTGTGAAAAGAGCTTCAAATCAAAATCAGAATTGTCACTCCACACACGAAGACATATGGGGGAACGCCCATACCACTGCTCCCACTGTGAAAAGAGCTTCAAATCTAAATATGAATTGACAGTCCACACACAAAGCCATACAGGGGAGCGGCTATACCACTGCTCCCAGTGTGGGAAGAACTTTGACTCGTCATCCCACCTTACCAGACACCAGCGAACTCATACAGGGGAGCGGCCACATCACTGCTCCCAGTGTGGGGGGAGCTTCATTTCAAAATCAGACTTGACAATCCACACACGACTGCATACAGGGGAACGGCCATACCACTGCTCCCTCTGTGAAAAGAGCTTCAAATCAAAATCTGATTTGTCACGCCACACACGAAGGCATATAGAGGACCGCCCATACCACTGCTCCCAGTGTGGGAAGAACTTCAAATCAAAATCAGAATTGACAGTCCACACACGAAGGCATATAGGGGAACGCCCATACCACTGCTCCCAGTGTTGGAAAAAATTCAGATCAAAAGCAGGACTGAAATTCCACCAGCTTGCTCACACAAGGGAAGGGCCATACTACTGCTCTAAGTGTGGGAAGAACTTCAAATCAAAATCTCAATTGACAATCCACATGCGAAGTCATCCAGAAGAACGGCCATACCACTGCTCCCAGTGTGGCAAGAACTTCAAAACAAAATCAGTATTGATAGTCCACACACGGATCCATACAGGGGAACGGCCATACCACTGCTCCCAGTGTGGGAAGAACTTCAAAACAAAAGCAGTATTGATAGCCCACACACGGATCCATACAGGGGAACGGCCATACCACTGCTCCCAGTGTGGGAAGAACTTCAAAACAAAATCAGTATTGATAGTCCACACACGGCTTCATACAGGGGAAGGGCCATACCACTTCTCCCAGTCTGGGAAGGGTTTCGTCATCGCACCTGATCACACGGCAGAGAACTCATCCAGGATGACGCCTCTACCACTGCACCCAATGTGGAAAGAACTTAATGAAGTTAAGGGTTCCGCAGAGACATCGGAAGGCTCATACAAAGTAGCATCTATACCAGTGACGCTTGTGTGTGATCCGTCAGCTACGTGTTTTAATACTGTATTAATGTGACCATGCAGGTTTGTATCCTAACACAGTGGACCCAGGAGAGCAGCCAAGCAGTATCGTGTTGCTGTCAGTGTGGGAACATTGAGCCTGAGGGCGGCCTGTAGCGTAGTGGTTACGATACATGACTGGCACCCACAAGGTCAGAGGCCGGTGTAGCCACAATAAGATCCACTCAGCCCTTGGGCCCTTGAGCAAGACCCTTAACCCTGCATTGCTCCAGGGGAGGTTTGTCTCTTGCTTTGTCTAAATCAACTGAAAGTCACTTTGGATAAAACCGTCAGCCAAATGACATGTAATGTAATGAGCATATTGAGCCTTTTAGTCTTCGCAGGGAGCAGACGCCTGATAAGGGATCATAAGCCCCACTGCACAATCAGATGACAAATGGTAGAGAGGATGCGTGAGTCAATATATTCTGTATAGTATTTAGGAAAGTCAGTTTAATAACATGAAGTTGTGTTAGAATAATTAATGGCTATGTTTGTTGGATATGAACCCTTTTCAGGGATAAAAGTCCAAAGTGTTTTCCTTTGTTCCACATGACCAGTGTTTGTACATCGGGCGGCAGAGTAGCCTAGTGGTAGAATATTCGACTGGAAACTGTACATTTGCTGGTTCAAGCCCTGAGTTGGCATATAGCGATGAAGTTGGGTCCCTCAAATAATAAAAAAATAATGCTGTTGGGCCCTTGAGCAAGACCCTTAACCCAAAAACAGCTGCATGGTCTTTTCTCTCTCTCTCTGTCTCTCTCTCTCCTTTCCCACTTGCAAAGGTTCCCATTGTCATTTCTCCCAGGGCATCCTTTTTTAAGTCAAATATATCTTTGAATAAAAGATTCAAAGATAAAAAGAGAAAAGTCAAAATTATTGTTTGCTGATTCATTCTGCTTTCCAGAGGTGTCTGGATTACATGAATGCAGGACTACTACTGGCGGTATGCCGTAGACTGGGTTGTGACTTGTGCCTTAGACCTGGGTTGAGCAGGCAGGTGCTGATGGGTGCAAATTGCCGACTCGTCTTCCTGGAAAATTGCAATGTGCTGCTCACTCTTGACTGGGCAGCCTATAGCTTGGTGGTTAAGGTAATTGACTGGGATACGCAAGGTCGGCGGTTCTAATCCCGGTGTAGCCACAATAAAATGCGCACAGCCATTGGGCCCTTGAGCAAGGCCCTTAACCCTAGTCTAGTCAACTGTACGTCGCTCTGGATAAGACCGTCTGCCAAATGCCAATAATGTAATGTGATGTAAATGACTGGCACATCCCAAGCAGCGACTCCGAACCCACTTTGGTTCAGGGTGAGTCATGAAATTATGAAACAGGTTGAGCACCATCAAAATCCACAGGGAAATGATTGTGTGCACTACTCTCTAAGAAAACAAGAAAAACCTTAATCCTCTCCCATCAGGATTACACAGCCTTCATGTCCTCTCTGTCATCTTCCTTTGACTCTCTGTGTCCCCTCACTACCAGACTAGCCCGGGCCTCCCTCCTTAGTCCTTGGGCTTTCTGATGCTCTACGAGCTGACTGAACCAAAATGCGGCCAGCGGAGAGAAAATGGAAAAGGTTTACGCCCTCATCTTTCTATTCCTCTGTCTCTCTTGCTAAATTTTCCTTCTTTCACTCTAAAATTAACACAGCTGCCTCTAACCCTCGCAAACTGTTCATCTTCTCCTCTCTTCTCACCCCCCCACCTCACTCGTCCCTCACAGCTGATGACTTTGTCTCCTTTGAAAATAAGGTAGATGACATTCGCAATTCCTTCTCCCCACCCTTCTACCCTTCTGCAATCCATCTCTAAAGACATTCTACCTCTCTGGTTGTTCCTACCAGGTGACATGGAGGGGTTTGGTCTCTGACCCACACCCCCTACAAACTGTAGTCCCACAGGGCTCAGTTCTTGGTCCTCTCCTCTTCTCTCTATACACCATGTCTCTTGTTTCTGTTATCTCTTCCCTTTTCTTACCATTCTTATGCTGATGACACTCAACTCTTTCTTTCCTTCCTTCCCAATACCCAGGTCAGCACACAGATCTCTGCCTGCTTGGCTGATATCTCTGCGTGGATGACTTCTCACCACCTGAAGCTTATCCTTGGCAAGACTGAGCTTCTCTACATCCCTGCTAAGTCCTCTCTAACAATCGACTGCTCACTGATTGTTGAGGACTTTGTAGTATCCTCCTCCTATACGGCCAAGAAACTTGGGGTGACTCTTGATAAGCACCTCACACTCGCTCCACATATATCCTCCACTGCCAGAACCTGCAAGTTATTCCTCTGTAATATAGGCTGTATCCGTCATCTCCTGATGGAGAAAGCCACCCAGCTCCTTGTCCAGGCACTCGTCATATCTGCATTACTGCAACTCCCTCCTGGCCGGTCTCCCAGCTTGTGCCATCAAGCCCCTCCAGCTGGTCCAGAATGCTGCGGCCCGCTGATCACCAGTCAGCCCAGGTCAGCTCAGGCCACCCCACTCCTTATTGGCCTCCACTGGCTTCCTATCGCTGCATGCATCCGCTTCAAGGTGCTAGTGTTGGCATTCCAGGCTGCCCCACTTTACATCTAATCTGTAGTTGCTCCCTACACCCCAGCAAAACCACTCCCGTCTGCCCGCTCTGGTTGCCTTCTGATTCCCTCACTACGAGCACTATGAGCATCAGGACAGCAGAATCCCTCCCCCTATTTCGAAGCAGACTAAAAACACAGCTTTTCAAACTGTACCTTAGTCCGCCCTCCTTATCCCCCCGCCCCCTTTTCAGATATCCCTTTTGTCTAACCCTAACCCTTAATTTTTTTTTAGATTATACATTTGCACATATTTTGTTAAGAACAGCTCTTCATGTGTGTTTTGCTATTTATGGATTTGATGCTTTGACTTGTGGAAGAACCTATGCACTTGTAAGTCGATTTGGATTAAAAGCGTCTGCCAAATGACTAAAATGTAAATGTTAAAGAAAACGTGTGCATTGTGTTGAAACCAGTCTGCTTGTGCACGTGTTTCCTGAGCAATAAAGTTGTTGAACTGAATTCCATTCCTTGTCAGTTTCGTCATGGAACCCTGCCAGGCTACAATTTAATTTCATTCTCAGGCATTTCTCTGGTTTCATTGCTCTGCTGCCCCGCCCCCCTTCACCCCAGATGTCTCTGCAAAAACCTTTTATTTAGAAATGTTTCTCCCGTTTGGTATTCGCATCATTTATGTGATTCGGTGCAACTGCGGTGCGATTGGCTACTTGTGTTCTTACTTCAACTGTCACGTATTTGTAACCATTCATAACGCGGATTCTTCACACCCTTTCCTGGACTGAGCACTGAGCAATGGGACGCGTTTAACTGTGTTGAGAGCGATATCAGGGGTGTGTTTCAGTGTCCTTCTTGATGGGGTGTTTAATTACGATTAACATTGGTGCAACACATAACTGGTTTGTTTAATGCACGTCAGATTTTTAGTAACAGCTAAAAGTAAAAAAAAAAAAATGTGTTTGCTGTATTAGAAGTCATGGAATATCTTCATAAGATTTTGGTGTGGGGGGTTGGGCAGAGAAGAACGGAGAGCGAGAGGCAGCCATTCGGGTCTGAAACGTCCTTACTGATACTTTATTGGACCGACAACAGTCGCTCACAGAAGGAATGGAGGTCAGCGGAGTTTTACCAAAATGGTTAGCTTAACGCATTATTTCTAGAAATACGAAATAATACTGGAGGGGAAAATTCACAGAACAAAAGATCTCCCTCCTAAAAGCATGATAAACAAGGGTCAAAATCAAGTCAAAATCAGACTCAACCTTGATGAGCAGGCTGGTTCCTCCAAAACTCTCGACGATGTATGCTAAAAGTGTATCAATATATCCATAGTAAAGTATGATATGTACCCTGTATAGTTTCAAACTGATTAACTGCTAAATTGTGCTAGAATTACACAGTGACCCATATGTAAGGCGTCTCAAACTGTCAAGGACACGGGCAGAGCGAGATACAGCTGGTTTCTCCGGGACTCTCGATGATTTATGCCAGAAGTGTATCTATATGCAAGTGACTTATAATCAATATATCACATGTACGCTGCTTGTTATCAAATCAAATGAACCTAGAACATTAATTATAGCTGAGCTTATAAAAATGCAAGAAACCACAGTGAAAACTGTTGAAATGAGAGGAAAGAATGCAACGTACATTTACTCACTTAGAAGAGAATATTAATAAAATGTTTAGTATGTCTGTATATTAGAAAAGAATATTAGAAGAGAATATTAATCAAATGTATGTCTGTATATTTTCAATGATTTACTGCTCATAAGATCGTGACAGAAAAGTGACCCATATGTGGAAAGATACAGAGTGACTTGTATGGATGCAGTGTGTGTTAGAGGTGGGGCATCCAGAACTTTATGAGGTCTTGTAATTTTCCACTCTGCCAAGAGCAGGTGCGGGGTGAAGTGAGGACGGGGGGCGTCCTGAACTTTGTTACTAGTTGGCAGAGCACCCTGAACTTTGTACAGAGCTGGCAGAGCATAAGGACCTTTGGCGATTTGCCACAATGGGAGGAGCTTTGGGAGGAGTTAAGATAAGAACAGTGTGGGTGATTTGCCACAATGAGGTTTGAGGTGGAGTTGTAGGAGGAGTAACTGTGTATAAAATGGGTGTTAAAATGACAATCGGGGGTCAGTTCCGGAGAACTGATCCGGCTTTATGCGCTTCTGTTAATAAAGTATGATTTTCCTGGAGAGCTTGCTGCCGTGGTGTCATCTTTTCCCTCGTGAAGATGTTTTTTTTGACAAAATGAAGATTTGGACTCTGTCGTTTCCTAGACACGACAATACATATTCCATATTCCTGAGCTAAGGTTGATGAGGTAACACGTTATGTTAACCAACTAGACAGTTGTATTTAGAGTCCAATTTGATAATGATAAATTATAGTTTGTGAGTACTCCTCTGCGTGGTTCGGTGTGGACAGGTGTCTTTTATACAGCTACATAACAATGTAACGAGTTGACACAGGTGTTTTGGGTAATGAGTTGAGATTAGGAGTGCTTCTTAATGGAAAACTAACTGGTCTGTGGGAGCCAGCTGATTGGTAGGGGATCAATTACTTATTTCATGTGAAAATATGATGTTAAATTTATAAAATTTATATGATGTTGTTATTGTGGATTATTTTGTGATATTCTGTCTCTCAGTGTTAAAATGTACCTATGATTAAAATTCTACACAGTTCCATTCTTTGTAAGTGGGCAAACCTACTAAATCAGCAAGGGATCAAATAATTATTGCTCCCACTGTACATTCTCCACAGTCTACAATATTACATTGAAGCCACAGTCTTCTCGTAACCACATATGTCATGTACAAGGCATGAATATATTGCGAATAGAATAGATTGCATGAGAAACTGTTTGTATTTATTCCTCTGCGCAGACCAGCCCAGGTTCTTGTATGTTACTCTTGAGTCATATACATTAAACCCAATTGTAGTTGTTTCTATTTTCAGAAGTTTTCAGCAAATGTGGAAGGAACATCCAGTCCATCTGGCCCAGAATGGGGTAGTTTTTCTACCACAGTAATTAATAATATAGCCAGAGTTAGCTCATTTAAAAAACTTTGGTAATATTAGGAGTAGATAAAAGAGGAAGAAAAAAAAAAGAGATGAGAAAAAGAAGTGATTGGAATGAACCCTGGGTGTCACTGTTCTTTTTCTACCAACCTTACGCAAGTGGAGCTTCGGATCAAAATCAGATTTGACAATCCACACATGAATCCACACTGGGGAACGGCCATATCACTGTTCCCACTGTGGGAAGAACTTCAAAGCAAAATCAGAATTGACAGTCCACACACAAATGCATACAGGGGAACACCCATACCATTGCTCCCAGTGTGGGAGGAACTTCAAATCAATATCAAATTTGACAGTCCACAGACAAATGCATACCGGGGAACGGCCATACTGTTGTTCCCAGTGTGGGAAGAACCTGAAGTCAAAAAAAGGATTGACAGTCCAACTGCTAACTCACACAGGGGAAGGGCTATACCACTGCTGCCACTGTGGGAAGAACTTCAAAGCAAAATCAGAATTGACAGTCCACACATGAATCCATACAGGAGAATGGCCATACCACTGTTCCCAGTGTGGGAGGAGCTTCAAATCGAAATCGGAATTGATAGTCCACACACGAATCCATACAGGGGAACGGCCATGCCACTGCTCCCAGTGTAAAAATAGCTTCAAATCAAAATCAGAATTGATAGCCCACACCAAAATTCATATGGGGGAACACTCCGACCACTGCTCCCAAAAAAAGGATTGAAAGTCCACCAGCTAACTCACACAGGGCAACGGCCATACCACTGCTCCCAGTGTGCGAAGAGCTATGTCTTGTCATTGCGACTAACCAGACTCCAGCGAATCCATTCAGGATGACGCCCCTCCCACTGCACCCAATGTGGAATGAACTTAAAGAAGTTAAGCGGTCTGCGGGGACATCAGAAAGCTCATCCAAAGTAGCATCTATAGTATTGATGAAGTGTGATGAATATCAATCAGCTACTTGTTTTAATACTGTATTAATGTGTCCATACAGGTTCGTATCCTGACACAACGGACACAGGAGAGCAGCCATGTAGTATTGTGTTGCCCAGTGTGGGAACATTGAGCCTTTTGAGCCTTTTTGTGTCTTATCAGGGAGCACAGACACGATAAGGAGGCGCACAAAGAGGATGTTGAAGTTTGATCAAAATGCTTTTATTAAAACTGTGAATGTTTGGAGTGACATTGAGAATCATGTGCAAAAATATCCTTTCTCCATATGTTTCTAAATATCTATACACTATATTTTCAATGCCGTTTAGTACTACAATGATACGTCGTAATGTTTAAAGGATCATTTTAATGCTGTGAAGATGAATAGTCAGCATGAGTGCTTAAAACTGTGTGTCTGTTCAAACATATTGAGCTGCACAAAGTGCAAGTACATTTAATCAAAGTTTGAAGTTCATTTAATCAGGTGGTTAGAAGGCCAAAGAGAACAAACCAAACTAAAACAAGATGAGAGAAGGCCATGACGCAAGTTCCGAAATGTTCTAGTTTCTGATTGCAAGCCAAGCAGCCTGACTCATCGCAGAGATTAAAGGACAGCTCAGCTTTCACTGGGAAACAGAACATATTAAGCCGGGTGAAGAGAGACAGTGTGATGTTTGTATGTCAAATGATTGGTTAGCTATATTGCATAAAGGCTAGGATATTTCCTACTGTTACTTTGGAATTCACTGGTCTCTTGAAGCTTGTTGCATGGAGCACAAAGATTCCCCAGATTAATCTGTCGTAAACCTAACTGTACAATCAATGCCAGATGGTAGAAAAGATTTTTTATATTGTTGCAAGCAGTATTTAGGAAAGTCTGTTAAATAACATGATGATGTGTTAAAATAATTGCTAGCTATGTTTGTTGGATATGACCCCTTGTTAAAATAAATGATTCAAAATATAAATACAAAAAATGTTTTAACTTCCTTTAATTATTTCTTGTTTATTAATCATGCTTTCCTGAGGTCTCCAGATTACATGAATGCAGGACTACTATGGGAAATATGCGATGTGTGGAAATGGCAGATTTGGATCCTTAATTTTAATCCCAATTTAAACTGTCTAATGGAGACATGAAGGTTTGCACTACTCTCTAAGTGGTACAGTATATTGCCATAGCCTGGTTGTATTAATTCACCACATATAATTTCTCATAATTGTCTACAACATACTTTTATTTTGAAATATTTCTCACGTTCATATGCGCGTCACTGTTGTGACGTAGATACGAATGAGGTTGGTGCAACAAGATTCATTGGTCTCTGTTTATGCGCGTCAGGTTTTAATAGGGTTGCCACACGTTCTGGTTTTCCCGGGATTGTTCTCATTTTGAGCGACTGCCCTGGAAAATGACTATTCTTTCCCGGGGCACGAATTGTCCCGGTTTTTTGTACTTTTTAATGTCCAAATAAAACTGGATTCTTCTACTGCTATTCTGTTTTTTCCTCTTTACGTTTAGACATCCAATCCCGTGTATGTAAACAGGTTAAAAAAGAGAGTAAAACACAGCCATATATTTTTACTTATTTTTAATTGGGAGCAAAAATACTAAAGTTTGACTTATCGCCTAGCAACTGATGCTCGGGCTGTCAGTCTGGCGCATGGATTCACTTCAACGACCCCACCGTGGGAAAATTCAGCTAGCCTAGAGGTAATCGCCAAATACTTCTGATTTATTTTTTATTTATTTTGTCGGTTTGATAAAATGGGGGGAGAAACGGACGAGGAGGACGAGAGAACAAAATCAGACAAGCCACCAGCAGCAAAAAAACTAAACAAAAACGATATACAACGTTTTGTGAATAAACGCACCCTTGAGTGCTTAAAACTGCAAAAGGAGAGATAAGAGTGGCAATAGGGATTTCTACAACTGTTAACATATTGTATTTGCAAATATGGTTTTACGCCCGGCGTCGCTCGTCAGATGTCCCGGTTTTTCACAAATCAAATGTGGCAACCCTAGGTTTTAATAATAGCTAAAGGTACAACAATACAGTTTTGCTGTATTAGAAGTCAATGAATATCTTCATAAGATCTGGGGGTTTAGGCAGAGAAGAAGAGGCAGCACTTCAGGTCTTTATTACCACCAAATAACTAGTGAATATTCAAGGTAAAAATAACAAAAACTGATTTGCGTTAACCAGTATGACCAGTAGGATGGTATACCAGTGAGTAAAAAAAGTTTGACTTATTGACCATTTACCACTGCTTGGGAGTCACAAAGAAACTTCTGTATGATGGCACTTCCTGTTTTATGACTTATCAAGGAGAGAAAAATAATAAAATATAAAAACGGGGTCAGAAACCTGGATCCTGGAGAGCCACAGGGTGTGCTGGCTTTCATTGTTACTCAGCACTTTACTGTGCAATCAACTTTCATCGATCAATGAACACATCTCACCTTGTTTCTTCGGTCTGAGTCGGTTATTGATTTTAATGCAAAAACAAAAATGAGCATACCCTGCGCCTCTCCAGGACCAGGTTGCCGACCCCTCTCTGCAAGTAAAGGAAGATTTTGGTTGTAAGGCGAGAGACTGCAAGGTTTTGATGAGAAGGAGAGAAGGCACCATGGATTACATGTAAGACCTTCTGAAATGGTTTATAGGGCGGCCTGTAGTGTAGTGGTTAAGGTGCATGACTGGGACCTGCAAGGTCAGTGATTCCATCCCCGGTCCTTGAGCAAGTCCCTTAACCCTGCATTGCTCCAGGGGAGGATTGTCTCCTGCTTAGTCTAATCAACTGTATGTCGCTCTGGATGAGAGCGTCTGCCAAATGCCATAAATGTAAAGTACTTCAGACAGTGCCCAGATTTTATTTTCCCATGTGCCTCCCTGTGTGCACTCAAATCTTACTTGTAGGACGGTTTCCAATATGTAATTGCGATACCTAATTTCAAAATTCTCATCTGGAGCATTAACACAAATTTCTTTATTCTCTTTTAGCCACTGCTGCCTTTTTGGAAGAGTGTAAGCTGTCCCACCCGCCTATTAGAATAGTGATGGATTCCATGAATTTGACTCACTGCAACAGCAAATCCGAATCCTTGCCTGACTCTAGGAGATGTTTAAGCTCCTCCTCTTTGGTCGGAGACGTGAAGGTTGAATCTGTGATTGAAAGCATAGATTACACAGGGGTAGAGCCAAAAGCAACATTCAACAGAAGTGATGACACAGAAGAGAGGAAGACTGTATATGAGATGACCCAATCTTCCTTCTTTCACTGTAAAATTAATGCAGCCACCACCCTCCCCAACTCCCTATCCTCTTTTTCTCCCCTCTGTCTCTGACACTTTGAAACTCCTCACATCCCACTGCCCAACCACCTGTCCTCTTGTCCCCTCCCCTTCTCCCCTTCAACAATCCATCTTTAATGACATTCTCCCTTTTCTCTCCTCTCTAATCAACACTTCCCTTTCTTCCGGCACTATGCCCACTTCCCTTAAGAGAGAGTCACTCCTCGGCTCAAAAAACCTACTCTTGACCCCTCTGCTCTGAACAACTACCGGCCGTCTCTCTTCTTCCCTTCCAATCTAAAACTCTGGAACGTGCGGTCTGTTCCCAACTGTCAACTTAACAGTCTTCATGATCCCAAACCAGTCCAGTTTCAAGAGTGGTCACTCCACTGAGGCTGCCCTACTCGCGGTCACCGAGGCACTCCACTCTGCTAGAGCCAAATCCCTCTCCCCTGTCCTCATCTTCCTTGACCTGTCGGCCGCCTTCGATACAGTCAACCAAGAGATTCTGCTCTCATCGCTGACTGGGATGTGAGTGTAACAGGATCTGCACTCGCATGTTTTTTTCCTACCTCTCTGATCATTCCTACCAGGTGACTTGGATGGGGCTCAGTCTCAGACCCACACCCCCTACAAACTGGAGTCCTTCAGGGCTCAGTTCTTGGTCCTCTCCTCTTCTCCCTATACACCATGTCTCTTGGTTCTGTTCCGATTGCTTTTCTTGCCATTCTTATGTCGGTGGCACTTTCTTTCCTTCCCTCCCAATACCCAGGTGACCAAACAGATCTCTGCCTGCTTGGCTGATATCTCTGCGTGGATGACTTCCCACCACCTCAAGCTTAACCTTGGAAAGACTGAGCTTCTCTCCATCCCTGCTCCTCTCTGACAATCGACCTCTCACTGATTGTTGAGGACTTTGTAGTATCCTCCTCCCATACGGCCAAGAATCTTGGGGTGACTCTTGATAACCACCTCACCCTCGCTCCACATATATCCTCCACTGCCAGAACCTGCAGGTTCTTCCTCTCTAATATATGCTGTTTGCGTCATCTTGTGATGGAGAAAGCCACCCACCCCTGCGTCCAGGTGCTCGTCATCTCCCGTCTGGATTACTACAACTCCCTCCTGGCTGGTCCAGCTGGTCCAGAATGCTGCAGCCACCTGACCACCAGTCAGCCCAGGTCGTCTCAGACCACCCCACTCCTCATTGGCCTCCACTGTTTTTTTGATGCTTTTAACCTGTGGAAGAACCTATGCACTTGTAATTCACTTTGGATTAAAACCGTCTCCCAAATGACAAAATTGTTCAAATATAATTGTAAATAACAACAGTCCCTCCAACATCAAAAAGACAACCAGATTTCTTTTATTCATTGTTTTTAAATATTTGACAAAAAATGAAGTATTCCCTCCATACCTCCTTCAAATAAAAATGAGATGGATAACATATACAGGAATAAACTAAAGCTGTCTTTGTATATTTTATATTGCCATTGCTTGGCTTTATTAATTCACCACATAAAATATTGTGGCATCTAGGGGTGTGGACTGGCAAACTGGGAGCACACAGTTCCAGGTTGGTGAGACCATTTTGAACAATAAGCATTGTTGCTAGCAAAATGTAATGCGTCTGTTTAAGTTTGCTAGCTGTTTATGTTAAATAAAACGTGTGCATTGTTTAAACAAATGTTGTTGCCCTATGTGGGGTATGGGGGGGGCGGTTGGGGGGCTATTGTCTCAGGCACTATTGCGAAGTGCTTCTTTGTTTTGCTGAGTTGAAACCAGTGTACTTGTGCTCGTGTTTCCTGAGCAATAAAGTTGTTGAACCGAATTACATTGCTTGTCAGTTTCGTCATGGAACCCTGCCACGCTACAAAATAATTTAATTCTATTGCATTTCTGTGGTTTCATTGCTGTGCTTCCCCGGTCGCCTTCACCCAAGACGTCTTCCAACAAACGTTTATTTCGAATTTTTTCTCCCGTTTGGTATCCGCGTCATTGATGTGATTCGCTTCAATCCAACTGCGGTGCGTTAGGCTACTTGTGTTCTTACTGCAATTGTCACGTAGTTATAACCATTCATAACGCGGATTCTTCACACCCGTTCGAGGACTGAGCACTGAGCAATGGGACGCGTTTAACTGTGTAGAGAGCGATACCAGGGGTACGTATCAGTGTCTTTCTTGCGGGGTGTTTGACAAAACGTAGCTACGAGTGACTGGTGCAACAAGTATAATTCGTTTCCGGTTAGTGAGCGTCAGGTTTTAACAGCTAAAAGTACAAAAACACGTGTTTGCGGTGTTAGAAGTCATACAATATCTTTAAAAGATTTGGAGGTGGGGTGTTTGGGCAGATAGGGAGAGCGAGAGGCAGCCATTCGCGCCTGAAACGTCCTAACTGATACTTTATGAGAGCGAAGTTTTACCAAAACAGTTAGCTAAACGGGTTATTTCTAGAAATACGGAATAATACATATTCCTTTGCGTGGTTCGGATTGCCGGACCCAGTACAATTACACTAATTGCTAATTGTTTAGGCAATCCAACGAAAATTAAGTTTTAATCAGATTAGCGCCGGTCAGAAGCGACTCGGTCTGTGCCTAACGTGAAGTAGTGTTAGAAGTCATACAATATCTTTAAAAGATTTGGAGGTGGGGTGTTTGGGCAGATAGGGAGAGCGAGAGGCAGCCATTCGCGCCTGAAACGTCCTAACTGATACTTTATGAGAGCGAAGTTTTACCAAAACAGTTAGCTAAACGGGTTATTTCTAGAAATACGGAATAATACATATTCCTTTGCGTGGTTCGGATTGCCGGACCCAGTACAATTACACTAATTGCTAATTGTTTAGGCAATCCAACGAAAATGAAGTTTTAATCAGATTAGCGCCGGTCAGAAGCGACTCGGTCTGTGCCTAACGTGAAGTAGTGTTAGCAGCTAAAATAACGTTATGCAGTAGGCATAATGTTAATGAGCTAAGGTTGATGAGGTAACACGTTATGTTAACAATCTAGGTAGTTGTATTTAGAGTCCAATTCGATAATGGTAAATTATAGTTGGTGAGTACTTTTATGTCAGCTAGGTTGCTAATCTTGTCGCTATTGTTATTGGCCGCTGAAAAGCACAACTGCGCATGTGTGCTAAGAATCGGGAAAGACGCCAGTTCTGCATCTTCCGATCATGTAAAATCTTTGGTTTAGGGCACATTCCTAGATTATAATCGCTTATTTCCCTTTCATATTTTGTCTTTACCTTGTTCCCTACTCGGAAACCAGTTTTTCAGATTTGCAAGAAACTGTAGTTTTGACGTAAGGTTTTTTTTTTATCTGCCAACAATCTTTTCATATCCATTTTTCCATTGTAAAACTTATTGACTTCACAACCTTTGATTTTAATGGTATAGCACCATAAAAAGTGGAGGATATGAAGCAGTTTTTTCTCATACAAGTTATACGTAAGATTTAATGGTAATGTGTATGTCACATTTCTTAAGGAGAGCTCTGTATTAATAATTATCCTATACTAAGTGTACTGTATTGATCTTTTACCTTTTAAATACTTTCACGTGTATCTCTGTACTTTCAAAATGTGTTTCTGTATGTTCCTGTGTTAGAAAAACATTATGTGGTAGGAGGGGTGAAGAAGTCTTACAACAATAAGAGCATGGTACTCTTTTTTATAAAACAGGTTAGAAAAGGCCCAAAGCATATTCATACATTCTCCACAGTCTATAATATTACAATCAAGCCACAGTCTTCTGGTAACCACGTACGTCATGTGCAAGTCATGAATATAATTAGCAGAGGAAAAGCAAGCTAACCACTTATGTTTTCTAAAAGAGATTGAGGGACGTGTAAATATTGGTAGAAGATTTGGGCAGAAATGAGAAAAGTGCTGAGAAAGGTGATGTAAGCCAGTGGGTGGAATTGGGTTTAAGCTCCACAGCAGGAGGTGTTAGAGAAACAGGATAACATGTGGATTCATTTGGAGAAGAGATCAGTCTTTTTTGGGATTGCGTGAGAAACTGTTTGTATGTATTGCTCTGTGCAGACCAGCCCGAGTGATACAATGAACCCAATTGTAGTTGTGTCTATTTTCATAAGAAGTTTTCAGCAAATGTGGAGGGAACACCTAGTCCATCTAACCCAGACTGGGGTAGTTTTTCTACCACAGTAATGAATAATCTGGCCAAAGTTATCTGAATTGATGAGTTCGCTCATTTAAAAAACATTGGTAACATTTTCTGGAATTGAATGGTCAACATTCTCACATCTAGTCATTTTTAATTTAATGGATTTTTTAAATGAATTCAAATGTGTGAGTCTACCCTTATTGGAGTATGGTTTCTATTTTTTTAATCATTGGGGCTCACGCAAGAATTGCACGTACAAAGTGATTTGTTTTTCAATCGCTCATACAAGTGATTTAAGAGAACTTGCCACATTCACCAATTGTAGGTAGGAACAACAACGAGCACACCCTGCACCTCTCTATGACCAGGGTTGCCAACCCATGTATTAAACCATTATCTGCAAGTAAAGAAAGATTTTGGTTGTAAGGCAAGAGACTGTACTGATTTGATGAGAAGGAAATGGGCATCATGGATTGCAGATATCTGAAATGATGTCTCAAATAAACAAAATGTAACCATGCAAAAATTATACCATGTAAGACTTTCTGAAATGGTATAAGGGGCCACTACAGGCAGCTCCCAGATTTTCTATTGCCATGTGCCTCCCTGTGTCCACTGAGTTGTAAGACATTTTCCATTAATTAATTGCTCTATCTTATTTCAAAATTCTCATCTGGAGCGTTAAACATTAATTCCTTTATTCTCTTATAGCCACTGCTCCCTTCATGCAAAAATGTAAGCTTGCCTCCCTGTCCCACCCCCCCATTAGAAGAGTGGTGGATTCCACAAAGTTGACTCCCTGCAACAGCAAATCCGAATCCTTGCCTGACTCTATGAGATGTTTAAGCCCCGCCGTGAAGGCTGAATCTGTGATTGAAAGAACAGATTCCACAGAGATGGAGCCAAAAGCAAGACTCAACATAAGCTATGACACAGCAGAGAGGACAGAGTGGAAGACTTTATATGAGATGACCCAGGAGGAAAAAGACAGACTATCCAACATGAAGGAGGAAGTAGAGGAATGTGAGGAGAGGCAGAGTGTGAAAATGGAGAGAGAAGATGGTGTGATGGATGACAAGGGACTCAGGAGAGAGCAAGAAAAACCAAGGGATGAACAGAAGGGGAAGGGTGGAGCTTATCTAACCTGTCAGACTCACAAATTTTTGATTGGAGTGAAATCAGAATACGGTCAACAGGGCATGGAGGAGGTGTCCAATCTGGTCACTGCCTGCCTGCTGAATCAGCCAAGAGTGGTGATTTGCAGAATAAAAATAACAGGGAATTCAATTCCTGAGTCACTATATCCCTTCACCGGGAAAGAAGGCCAGGGAGTGACATCTCGACAGAGATGGCAGGATCTCGCACCAATTAAGGGAAAGTGTTCACTGAGTCAGATGGACCAGGTCATGACTTGGAAGAGAAAGATGATTGGCCAGCTGGCAAGACCGCAGAAACACCAGTCGGCTTCATCAGAGAATGGGTAAGTGTGGTGATCTGGGCTCATTCCAATTGATTATTTTTCTCCTCTTTTTCCTTTAACTTGCTTCTGACCAGGAAATCGATTGAGGTCCATCATCTCCACGGACAGTACAGTCTGATAATTGTTCCTTCCAGGAGCTAGAAGTAGAAGTTAGAATCTCCCAATCTTTGCTCTTAGCTTACGTGGCTTTGAACTGATGTTTGAACGAGCAAGGACATTGTATCGATCTCCCCATCTTATTTTGTCTTGCAATTTTTCCTTGCCTATCTTGATGGGTGGAGCTAGGTATAAGTGCAAATAAAATAAAAGAGATCAGAAAAATTTACAATTGGAATAAGCCCTGGGTGTAGCTGTTCTTTCTCTGCCAACCTTAGACAACTATATAATGTGCCTTCATTTGTCTTGAACAGGCTCTGTCTTGAAGCCTCCTATAACCCTACAGTCGTCTTCCCAAGGAAACAGTACACAGGTGAAGATCCCTTCTGATCATTTTCTCAGAGAACAGGCATTTCTATTTCCAGCATTTGTTTTTTCATCTGTAAGAAATGCTGTGTAGTCATTTATCTGACCAAGGACAAGGAGCAAGTACACAGATGTACATGTTTGTTTTTTTTCTTGAGTTGAGTGATATTTATCCAAGTCTTGTATCTCCATTTCCTCTAGGCGTACTATTTGATGTATGCATCTTCTCTCTCCTCAGGACAAATGGTTGAGGCATCATCTGAGGTCTTTGTCTGTTCCCAGTGCCCATTTGTTCACACAGAGGAAGTGAATCTTCACCAGCACTTGGAAAATGTCCATGCAGAGGAGCTCAGAGAGACTCTGGTGTCTGAAAGAAGTGAAGCTGAGAACCCATCCAACAGCAGAACACCTCAGTGCTCTAAAGCCTCTGAGACACTCCCCATCCCAACACAGTCCCACACAGGCACTTCAGGTGCCCACAAATGCCCCCAGTGTGGGAAGAGCTTCTTAATCAAGTCACGACTGACAATCCACCAGAAAAACCACACAGAGGGACGGCCATACCACTGCTCCCAGTGTGAAAAGAGCTTCAAAAACAAATCTGGATTGACAGTCCACGCACGAAGGCATACAGGGGAGCGGCCATACCACCGCTCCCAGTGTGGAAAGAGCTTCCTATCCAAGTCACGACTGACAGTCCACCAGAAAAACCACACAGAGGGGCGGCTATATCATTGCTCCCAGTGTGAAAAGAGCTACAAAAACAAATCTGGATTAACAATCCACACACGAAGGCATCGTGTGCCTTCCCAAAGTGTCCGCGAACGCGCGGCCAGTAACTTGGACCCTTTGTCTAACACCACTGGGCATGTCAGACGAGGTCGAAGTGTTCATAGGAGAGCTGGGGGGAGGCGAGGGGAAGGCATGGGTCGCGATAACAGTAGCCAGAGCCATGCTAATGCTCACTCCTCGAAACGAGTGGGTGGTACCGGTAAACGTGGTTTTGGACGTAGGGGCGGCAGACGGGGTGTGGGACGTGGCAGAGCTAACATGCGTTTTATAAATAGCGATGCAAATGCAGGCTTTACGTACTTGACCAATGAGGAGGACTATCAAAATTGGATAAAGCACTTTGATGACCCAATGGGATATCGAGGGGACAGAGAACTCTCCAATGCCAATTCGCCCCTAGAGTTTCTGTCACTCTTTCTCTCTGATAATTTCTGGAATTTGTTAGCAACTGAAACAAATCGTTATGCCCATCAGTTTTTAGCCTCCCATCAACTCACGCCACACTCCAGATTTCACCAGTGGTATGATGTAACAGTTAGTGAAATGAAAGCCTTCCTATCTCTGCATTTGAGCATGAGTTTGGTTGAAAAATCAGAGTTGGAAGACTATTGGGCAGAATATTGGCCAACAGCAACACCTGGATTTGGCAGGGTGATGTCCAGGAATAGATTTGAAATGATATTGTCTTTCCTTCATTTTGCCAATAATGAGACGTATGTTGGGAGGGGCCAGCCAGGCTATGATAGGCTGTTCAAAATACGCCCAATTATTGATTTGATCATCCCACAGTTTTCAGCAGTGTATGGTCCATGTAAGCAGCTGTCACTGGATGAAATGACCATTGCATTCAAAGGAAGGTCAACCCTAAAACAGTACAATCCCAACAAACCAGACAAATATGGCTACAAAGTATTTGTTCTGAGTGAAGCCAAGTCAGGCTATGTGCTACAGTGGTCCATGTACACCGGACAAAGTAGTGAGCATACTGAATTTGGTGCCACACACCTTATTGTCCGTGAGCTGATGGCCCAGTACACAGGGAAAGGGCACGAGGTGTACATGGACAGTTATTACACCTCACCAGCCATAGCAGATGAGCTGGCAAACAATGATACTGGTTTGTGTGGGACTGTCAGCAGTAAAAGGAAAGGGATGCCAAAGGGCCTTACCCGAGACGAGTTACCTTTGAGCAAGGGAGATGATCCAGTCTTCATGAGGAATGGAAAAAAGTTGGCTTGTGCGTGGCATGATACAAAGCGTGTCACAATGCTCTCTACACTCCATGGAAACACATGTGTCCGGAAACGTATCGGGACCAAACACGCTGATGGTGGGTATAGAGAGATAAATAGGCCTGTGTGTGTTGATGACTACAATTCATTCATGGGGGGTGTTGACACAGCAGATCAGAGAATGAAGACCTACCTCTTTCCCCACCGGTCAAGGAAATGGTATAATAGAATTTTCAATGCCATTCTAAGTATGAGCATGGTGAATGCTCATATAATTTACTGCAGCTGCACTGCTGCTCCTCGCAAGCCCTTGAAGGTCTTTGTGCAGGATGTCATCACTGCTTTACTGGAAGGGTACTCCAGGAAAGAGAGCAATAAAGGGAGAAAGCGCCCATTGGGAGAAATGCCACAGAGACTCACTGAACGTCACTTTCTCTACAAGGTTGATAGTTTCCCAGATTGTGCAGTTTGTTCTGATCGGACCCGCCCTAAAGGCCGGCGTCAGACAAATTGCAGGTGTAGGCAGTGTGGGGTGGGTCTTTGCGCTGTACCTTGCAATGAGAGGTACCACACCATGAAAAACTACAAACAGTGCCACCTGGATGGATAGGCATACATTAGACCTCTACAGGCAAAAGACCAGCTTACTACTTACATGCATTCGTTTTTCTGCCATTTATTAGTAATGATTGACACTGTTGTTTTACTATTTACTGTTTCCCTGACCATTTATTATTGTACAATATACCACATAGATGGTGAGGGGCAATTTTATTTTGAAAAAAAAAAAAAAGTAAAAAGTACTGCATTTAATCATTAAAACATGAAATTTCATGAAAATTCTATAATCCAAAATGGCTGCCATCATATGACATCATCATATGCAAATTAGATAAATTAGGGTAAATTTACTCGCTACATAAACTTTGGGTCATCCTTAATATTTCTCTCATTTACAGTAAGTCTCTATCTCTTATAACTTTTAAGCTCTAGCCTTTTGAAATTTAGATGTCAAAATCAAGCATTTTAGGAAAAAACCTTTGGCGCCTAAAGAGTTTTAACAATCCACACACGAAGGCATACAGGGGAGCGGCCATACCACTGCTCCCAGTGTGCGAAGAGCTTTGTCTCGTCATCGGTCCTGACCAGACACCAGCAAACCCATACAGGGGAACGTCCATACCACTGCTCCCAGTGTGGAAAGAGCTTCCTATCCAAGTCACGACTGACAGTCCACCAAAAAAACCACACAGAGGGGCGGCTATATCATTGCTCCCAGTGTGAAATGAAAGAGCTACAAAAACAAATCTGGATTAACAATCCACACACAAAGGCATACAGGGGAGCGGCCATACCACTGCTCCCAGTGTGCGAAGAGCTTGGTCTCGTCATCGCTCCTGACCAGACACCAGCGAACCCATACAGGGGAACGGCCATACCAATGCTCCCAGTGTGGGAAGAACTTAAAATCAAAAATAGGATTGACAGTCCACAAGTTAACTCATACGGGGGAACGTCCATACCACTGCTCCCGGTGTGGGAAGATCTTTGGCTCGTCATCGACACTGACCAGACACAAGCGAACCAGTTCAGGGGAGCGGCCACACCACCACACCACCCAGAGTGGAAAAGGTCCTTAAATGGAAAAGGTCCTTGTCTTCCTTGACCTGTTGGCCTCCTTCGATACAGTCAACCATGAGATTCTGCTCTCATGGCTGACTGGGATGGGTGTCACAGGATCTGTACTCACGTGGTTTTCTTCCTACCTCTCTGGTCGTTCCTACCAGGTGTCTTGGAGGGGCTCAGTCTCTGACCCACACCCCCTACAAACTGGAGTCCCTCAGTGCTCAGTTCTTGGTCCTCTCCTATAGCTATAAATCCCAATTTAAACTGTCTAATGGAGACATGAAGGCTTGCACTCGTCTCTAAGAAAAAAAAAACCCAATCCTCTCTGATCAGGATATCAACAATCCCCCCAACAACAAAAACACAACCGGGCCACTTGACTACTCTCACTTGCCAGACTTTTTTTACCTTTTTCCCCTTCCTTCCTTCATTACTTAATACAAAACTGAAGTATTCCCTCTATACCTCCCTCCAATAAAAAATGAGATGGACAACATACACAGGAATAAACTAAAGCTGTATTTGTTCTCAGTGTCACAGTATATTGGCATCACTTGCTTTTATTAATTCACCACATAAAATATTGTGGCATCTGGGGGTGTGGACTCACAAACTGCGGGCACACAGTTCCGGGTTGGCGAGAGACAATTTGTAATGTAAATAAGCATTGTTGCCAACTAAATGTAATGCGGCTGTTTAAGTTAGCTAGATGTTTATGTTAAATAAAACATTTGCATTGTTTGAACAAATGTTGTTGCCCTGTGTGGGGTGTGGGGGGCTGCTGGGGGGCTATCTCGGGCACCAATGCAGAAGTGATTCTTTGTTTTGCTGAGTTGAAACCAGTCTCCTTGTGCTCGTGTTTCCAGTTTCGTCATGGAACCCTGCCACGCTACAATATAATTTCATTCTATTGCATTTCTGTGGTTTCCTTCCTTTCACCCCAGACGTCTCGGCAATAAACTTTTATTTAGACATTTTACTCCAATTTGGTATTTGCGTCATTGATGTGACTCGCTTCAATACACACCCGTTCCTGGACTGAGCACTGGATCAACGGGACGCGTTTAACTGTGTCGAGAGCGATATCAGGGGTGCGTATCAGTGTGTGTGACACCACTTTTTGTGGGGTGTTTGACAAAACGTAGCTACGAGTGACGGGTCTGAAACGTCCGTACTGATACTTTATTACTAATATTAGACAATAGTCGTTCACAGAATTAGGGAAGGCCAGCGGAGTTTTACCAAAACAGTTAGCGAAACGGGTTATTTCTAGAAACACGAAATAATACATATTCCTATGCGTGGTTCGTATTGACGGACACAGCACAATTACACAGCCCGTCGCTAATTGTTTTGACAAGCCAACGAAAATCAAGTTTTAATCAGATTAGTCAGAAGCGAGCCATTCTGAGCCTATCGTGAAGTAGTAGTGTTAGCAGCGAAGATAACGTTATGCAGTAGGCATAATGTTAATGAGCAAAGGTTGATGAGGTAACATGTTATGTTAACAAACTAGGTAGTTGTAATTCGATAATGATAAATTATAGTTGGTGAGTTTTTTACGTCAGCTAGCTTGGTAAGTCCTATTACTTGTCGCTATTGTTATTGGCCGCTGAAAAGCACTACTGCGCATGTGTGCTCACTTCTCGCTCTGCGAACAAAAAATAACAATCGGGAAAGACAGTTCTGCATTTTCCGATCATGTAAGATCTTTCGTTTAGGGCACATTCCTAGATTATAATCGTTTATTTTCCTTCTGTTTTTTTATTTTCCTTGCTCCTGACCCGGAAGGATTTGCAAGAAACTAGTTTTGACTTAAGGTTCCGACCCGAGTCTAGTGTTTCTTTTTAACGAATTTATTTTTATTTTTTTATCTGCCGACAATATTTTCATATACATGTTTCCATTTTAATGCCTATTGACTCCACAACCGCACTATTATAAAACATCTAACCTTTGATTTTATTGGTAGCACCATAAAAAGTGCAGGATATGAAGCAGTTTTTTTTCTCATGCAAGTTTCATAAAATTACAAGGTAATGTGGAAGTTAAATTTCTTAAGGAGAGCTCTGTATTAATAATTATCCTTTAATAAGTGTACTGTATTGATATTTTACCTTAGAAATACTTTCAAGTGTATCTCTTGTGAGGGTAATTTTCTAAATTGATTCTTAGTTGACATTGTGTAAAAAATGTGTAAAAATAACCATTTATTTTTTATCCTTATTACTATGAGACCACTTTATGAATTTAGTGCTTACTATGAGTCTTTCTCTGTCTCCCAGCAGACAGACAGCCTTTGTCTCTGCTTCTCCTAGAAGGGGGTAGCTAGCACATTCTGGTCTTACAGCAAGGTCAAAAAGGGGTATTCAGGAGACAAAATACTGATAAATGTTCGTGGCCAGCTTCCATGTCTTTTTGTTATGGTAAAGCCCCCCCTTCTGGAAACGTGTGTATAAGAGTCTTACTATTTCTGAGAGCCAAATAAATATGGAAGTTAAACTCAAGTATAGCTATTGTTGTTTTTACTGGGATCGATTTCATCAGACGATGCTCACCTGTGAAATGTTAAAATACTGTAGTCCGTGACGCGGACAGACAGTGTACACTGCCGAGGGATTAGAGTCCCTTGAACCGAAAAACCCACCCCACGAAGGGATTGTAAGCAATCGCCTATGGGGAAGGACGATGGTATCCGGTCCAATTCTGAGACGTTTATGTGTGGGGTAACCAATACGCAATCCTAAAAATAAAAAAACACTCAGATGAGACCATAGTAAATCAGTAAAAGGTACCTCGTTTGACTTGGGGCCGACGGGTCCATCACTCTGGGGTTGATTCAAATACGAGAGCCGGTATGCTCTCACTAACACTCTGGTGACTGGCTCCCAAGCGCTGAGTGTGTTAGAGAGTGATTAGTAGTAATACTAACTCTCTGGGACTAGGTCCCAAGCACTGATAGAAGTCAAAGTTAATCGTTAACTATAATAATTGACAGGCCTTACTGAGTAAATGCGTATAAAAAAGAACTGAGTTCTAAAGTAAATTACCTTGTTGTGTAATATGGTATGTTTTGTTCTCCGTGAGAGTGCAAGCTGAACACAGGCCAGTGCAATAGAGGTGATTATTAGTAATTCACTAATAATATGTACATATAAATGTACATCTGTGTTTATCTTTTACCTTTTAAATACTTTCAAGTGTATGTGTACTTTCAAAATGTATTTCTGTATGTTTCTGTATGTTCCTGTGTTAGAAAAACATGATGTGGAGGGAGGGGTAAAGAGGAACATGCAGTCTTACCACAATAAGAGCATGGTACTAATATATTATATTATATTATATTATAAAACAATTTTGAACAGGCCCAAGGCATATCCACTTATACTGTCTACAATATTACAATCCAGCCACAATCTTCTTGTAACCACATACGTCATGTGCAAGGCATTAATATAACTAGCAGAGGAAGTGCAAGGTAACCACTTTGTTTTCTAAAAGAGATTGGGAGATGTGTAAATATTGGTAGAAGATTTGGGCAGAAATGAGAAAAGTGCTGAGAAAGGTGATGTAAGCCAGTGGGTGAAATTGAGTTTAAGCTCCACAACAGTTGGGGGAACATGATAGCTCAGTCTTTTTTGCTTTTGCGTGAGAAACTGTATTTATTGGCCTGCGCAGACCAGCACAGGTTCTTGTATGTTACTCTAGAGTCATATACAATAAAACCACTTGCAGGTATGTCTATATGTCTAAGTTTTCAGCAAATGTGGAGGGAACACCCAGTCCATCTGGCCCAGACTGGGGTAGTTTTTCTACCAAAGTAATTCATAATATGGCCAAAGTTAACTGAATTGGTGAGTAAAAAAAAAAAAAGAAACATTGGTAACATTTTCTGGAATTGAATGGTTTACTGAATCCAAATGTGTGAGTCTGCACTTATTGGTGTATGGTTTCTATTTTTCTTCAGGAAAGGATGGAAATCTTATATCCCTTATTTGTAATCATTAAGAGCCTTAAGGAAGAATCGCACGTACAAACTGATTTGTCTTTCAATCGCTCATACAAGTGATTTAAGAGAACTTGCCCCATTCACCAATTGTCTCGTATTTCTGAGGTAGGAACAAAATCCAGATCATCAGTCACAAATGCCATACAGGATAACAGATTCATTTTCAAAATATTTATTGTTTTGCATTTATTACCACCCAGTAACGAGTAAATATTCCAGGTAAAAAAATAAAAAAAAACTGCATGAGAATTGAATGAATTTTTGGCATTGACCAGTATGACCAGTAAGATTTAGCAACATAGTATACCAGTTACGGGTAAATAAAAAACATTTATCAGAGACTGACTGACCATTTACCACTGCTTGGGAGTCACAAAGAAACTTCTGTATGATGCCATTTCCTGTTTCATGATTTCTCAAGGAGAGAAAAATTTTAAAATATTAAAACCAGGGGTCAGAAACCCAGATTCTGGAGAGCCACAGGGTGTAATGGCTTTTGTTGTTAGTCAGCACTTAACTATGTAATCAACTTTCATTGATCAATCAACACATCTCACCTTGTTTCTTGGGTCTGAATCGGTTGCTGATTTTAATGCAAAAACAAAAACTAGCATACCCTTCGCCTCTCCAGGACCAGGGTTGCCGACCCCTATCTGCAAGTAAAGAAAGATTTTGGTTGTAAGGCAAGAGACTGCCCAGATTTTCTATTGCTGTGTGCCTCCCTGTGTGCACTCAAATCTTACTTGTAAGACATTTTCCATGAAGTAATTGCTATACCTTGTTTCAAAATTCTCATCTGGGGCATTAAACATGAATTTCTTTATTCTCTTGTAGCCACTGTTACCTTCATGGAAGAGTGTAAGCTGGCCTCCCTGTCCCACCCCCCCATTACAAGAGTGGTGGATTCCACCAAGTTGACTCACTGCAACAGCCAATCAGAATCCTTGCCTGACTGTATGAGATGTTTAAGCCCAACCTTATCAAGTGGAGACATGAAGGCTGAATCTATGACTGGAAGCACAGACTACACAGGGGTGGAGCCAAAGGCAAGACTCAACAGAAGTGACGACATAGAAGAGAGGACAGAGTGGAAGACTTTATCTGAGATTACCCAGGAGGAACAAGACAGACTATCCAACATGAAGGAGGAAGTGGAGGAATGTGAGGAGAGGCAGAGTGTGAAAATGGAGAGAGAAGATGGTGTGATGGTTGACAAGGGACTCGGGAGGGAGCAAGAAAAAGCAAGGGATGAACAGAAGGTGAAGGGTGTAGCTTATCTATCCTGTCAGAATTTTGAGAAGAATGGAGTGAAATCAGAATACGGTCAACAGGACATGGAGGAGGTGTCCAATCTGGTCACTGCCTGCCTGCTGAATCAGCCAAGAGTGCTGATTCGCAGAATAACAGGTAATTCAGAGTCACTACGTCCCTTTGCCAGGAAACACCAGTCAGCTTCATCAGAGAATGGGTAAGTGTGGTGATCTGGACTTGGGGGCTCATTCCAAATGATTATTTTTGTCCTCTTTTTTCTTTTACTTGCTTCTGACCAGGAAATCGATTGAGGTCCACCATCTCTACAGACATTCCAACCTGATAAATGTTCCTTCTAGGAGCTAGAAGTTGAAGTTAGAAACTCCCAATCTTTCCTTTGACAAAGAAAACATCTGCACAACCTTTGCAGAAGTATTTTTCCAGAAAGCCTGACATATAAATTATTGACCTGTGGATCCACCTCTCCCTATTTGCCATGTCTGTAGCTGACGTGGCTTTGGACTGACGTTTGAAGGAGCAAGGGCATTGTATTTGCCCAATTCACATTTTCTTGATTTCCCCATTCTTCTGAGCCTCTCCTGATGGGTGGAGCTAGGAGTAGATAAAAGAGCAAGAAAAAAGAAATGTGATAAGAAAATAAGTGATTGGAATGAACCCTGGGTGTCGCTATTCTTTTTCTACCAACCTTACGCAAGTATATAATGTGCCTTCATTTGTCTTGAACAGGCTCTGTCTTGAAGCCTCCCATCACCCTACAGATGTCTCCCGAAGGAACCAGGACACAGGTTAAGATCCCTTCTGATCATTTTCAGAACAGGCATTTCTATTTCCAGCCTTAGTTTTTTCAGCTAGAAGAAATTCTGTGTTGTAATTTATCTGACCACGGAAAAGGATGGCGAGTATACAGATTTACACTTTTTTTTTTTCTTCTCCAGTTGAGAGATATTTATCAAAGCCATCTTGCATCTTCTCTCTCCTCAGGACAAACTGTTGAAGCACCGTCTGAGGTCTTTGCCTGCTCTCAGTGCCCGTTTGTTCACACAGAGGAAGTTAAACTTCACCAGCACTTAAAAAAGGTTCACGCAGACAAGCTCAGAGAGACTCTGGTCTCTGGA
The DNA here is from genome assembly GCF_963514075.1 of Conger conger. Taxonomy (NCBI): domain Eukaryota; kingdom Metazoa; phylum Chordata; class Actinopteri; order Anguilliformes; family Congridae; genus Conger; species Conger conger. The sequence continues at coordinate 64,195,261 of NC_083764.1, read as the reverse complement.
AGGAGTGGAGGTGAGAACCCATCCAACAGCAGAACACCTCAGTGCTCCAAATCCCCTGAGACACTCCCCATCCCAACACGTTCCCACCTCTGCACTTCAGGGGCCCACAAATGCCCCCAGTGTGGGAAGAGCTTCCTAACCAAGTCACGACTGACAGTCCACCAGAAAACCCACACAGAGGGGCGGCCATACCTCTGCTCCCAGTGTGGGAAGAACTTCAAAACAAAATCAGGATTGATTGTCCACACACGAACACATACAGGGAAACTGCCATACCTCTGCTCCCAGTGTGGGAAGAGTTTTGTCTCGCCATCACACCTGACGACACACCAGCGAACCCATACAGGAGAATGCCCATACCACTGCTCCCAGTGTGGAAAGAGCTTCAAATCAAAAAAAGGATTGATAGTCCACACACAAACGCATACGGGGGAATGCCCCTACCAATGCTCCCAGTGTGGGAGGAACTTCAATTCAAAGACAAATTTGACAGTCCACACACGAACGCATAGCGGGGAACGACCATACCGTTGTTCCCAATGTGAGAAGAACTTCAAATCAAAATCAGAATTGACAATCCACACAAAAAGCCATTCAGGGGAACGGCTATACCACTGCTCCCAGTGTGGGAAGAACTTAAAATCAAAAATAGGATTGACAGTCCACCGGCAAACTCACACAGGGGAACGGCCACACCACTGCTCCCAGTGTGGGAAGATCTTTGGCTCGTCCTCGCACCTGACCAGACACCAGCGAACTCGACTAACAAAACACCAGCAAATCCATACAGGGGAGTGGCCATACCACTGCTCCCAGTGTGAAAAGAGCTTCAAAACAAAAACTCCACACATGTAGGCATATGGGGGAATGGCCATACCACTGCTCCCTCCAATAAAAATGAGACGGACAACATACACAGAAATAAACTAAAGCTGTCTTTGTATATTGTATATTGCCATTGCTTGCTTTTATGAATTCACCACATAAAATATTGTGGCATCTGGTTGTGTACTGGCAAACTGGAACCTGAGTCGTAAGACATTTTCTATTAAGTAATTGCTATATCTTGTTTTCAATATTCACATGTGGAGCATTAAACATTCTTTTTTTATTCTCTTTTAGCCACCGTTACCTTCATGGAAGAGTGTAAGCTGGCCTCTCTGTCCCACCCCCCCATTACAAGAGTGGTGGATTCCACCAAGTTGACTCACTGCAACAGCCAATCAGAATCCTTGCCTGACTATATGAGATGTTTAAGCCCAACCTCATCAAGTGGAGACATGAAGGCTGAATCTATGACTGGAAGCACAGACTACACAGGGGTGGAGCCAAAGGCAAGACTCAACAGAAGTGACGACATAGAAGAGAGGACAGAGTGGAAGACTTTATCTGTGATGACCCAGGAGGAAGACAGACTGTCCAACATGAAGGAGGAAGTGGAGGAATGTGAGGAGGGGCAGAGTGTGAAAATGGAGAGAGAAGATGGTGTGATGGATGATAAGGGACTTGGGAGAGAGCAACAAAAAGCAAGGGATGAACAGAAGGGGAAGGGTGTAGATTATCTATCCTGTCAGAATTTTGAGAAGAATGGAGTGAAATCAGAATATGGTCAACAGGACATGGAGGAGGTGTCCAATCTGGTCACTGCCTGCCTGCTGAATCAGCCAAGAGTGGTGATAGGAATAACAGGTCATTCAGAGTCACCACGTCCCTTTGCCAGGAAACGCCAGTCGGCTTCATCAGAGAATGGGTAAGTGTGGTGATTTGGACTTGGGGGCTCATTCCAATTGATTATTTTTCTCCTCTTTTTTCTTTTACTTGCTCCTTACCAGGAAATCGATTGAGGCCCACCATCTCTACAGACATTCCAACCTGATAAATGCTCCTTCTAGGAGGTAGAAGTACAAGTTAGAAACTCCCAACTTTGCTCTGAGAAAGAAAACATCAGCGCATCCTTTGCAGAAGTATTTTTCCAGAAAGCCTGACGGAAAAATTATTGACTTGTGGATCCACCTCTCCACCTATCTGCCACATCTGTAGCTGACATCTCCCAATGGGTGGAGCTAGGAGTAGATAAAAGAGCAAGAAGAAGAAAAGAGATGAGAAAAATAAGTGATTGGAATGAGCCCTGGGTGTCGCTGTTATTTGTCTACCAACACAACTATATAATGTGCCTTCATTTGTTTTGAACAGGCTCTCTCTTGAAGCCTCCCATAACCGTACAGTCATCTCCCCAAGGAACCAGAACACAGGTTAAGATCCCTTCCAATTATTTTCTCAAAGAACAGGCATTTCTATTTCCAGCCTTTGTTTTTTCAACTAGAAGAAAAGCTATGTTGTAATTTATCTGACCATGGTTGAGGAGGGCGAGCACACAGGTGTACACATGTTTTTTTCTCTAGTTGAGTGATATTTATCAAAGCCATCTTGCATCTCCATTTCCTATAGGCTTAATATTTCATGTGCACCTTCTCTCTCCTCAGGACAAACTGTTGAGGCATCGTCTGAGGTCTTTGCCTGCTCTCAGTGCCCATTTGTTCACACAGAGGAAGTGAATCTTCACCAGCACTTGGAAAAGGTTCATGCAGAGCAGCTCAGAGAGACTGTGGTGTCTGGAAGAAGTGGAGCCGAGAACCCATCAAACAGCAGAACACCGCAGTGCTCCAAAGCCCCTGAGACACTGCCCATCCCAACACAGTCCCACACAGGCACTTCAGGGGCCCACAAATGCCCCCAGTGTGGGAAGAGCTTCCTAACCAAGTCACGACTAACAGTCCACCAGAAAACCCACACAGAGGGGCGGCCATACCTCTGCTCCCAGTGTGGGAAGAACTTCAAAACAAAATCAGGATTGATTGTCCACACACGAACACATACAGGGAAACTGCCATACCTCTGCTCCCAGTGTGGGAAGAGTTTTGTTTCGCCATCACACCTGACGACACACCAGCGAACCCATACAGGAGAATGCCCATACCACTGCTCCCAGTGTGGAAAGAGCTTCAAATCAAAAAAAGGATTGATAGTCCACACACGAACGCATACGGGGGAACGCCCCTACCACTGTTCCCACTGTGGGAAGAACTTCAAAGCAAAATCAGAATTGACAGTCCACACACGAACACATACGGGGGAATGCCCCTACCAATGCTCCCAGTGTGGGAGGAACTTCAAAGCAAAATCAGAATTGACAGTCCACACACGAACACATACGGGGGAATGCCCCTATCAATGCTCCCAGTGTGGGAGGAACTTCAAGTCAAAGACAAATTTGACAGTCCATACACGAACGCATAGCGGGGAACGGCCATACCGTTGTTCCCAGTGTGAGAAGAACTTCAAATCAAAATCAGAATTGAAAATCCACACAAAAATCCATTCAGGGGAACGCCCATACCACTGCTCCCAGTGTGGGAAGAGCTATCTCTCATCGTCGCACCTGAGCAGACACCAACTAATCCATACAGGGGAACGGCCATACCAGTGCTCCCAGTGTGGAAAGAACTACAAGTCAAGATCTGGATTCACATATCACCAGCAAATTCACACAGGAGAATGCCCATACCACTGCTCCCAGTGTGGAAAGAGCTTCAAATCCAAAAAAGGATTGATACTCCACACACAAAGGCATTTGGTGGAATGCCCATACCACTGCTCCCACTGTGAAAAGAGCTTCAAATCTGAATATGAATTGACAGTCCACACACAAAGCCGTATAGGGGAGTGGCTATACCGCTGCTCCCAGTGTGGGAAGAACTTAAAATCAAAATCAGAATTGTCACTTCACACAAGAAGGCATATACGGTGGAATGCCCATACCACTGCTCCCAGTGTTGGAAAAAATTCAGATCAAAAACAGGACTGAAAATCCACCAACTAACTCACACAGGGGAAGGGCCATACTACTGCTCCCAGTGTGAAAAGAGCTTCATTTCAAAATCAGTTGAAACCAGTCTCCTTGTGCTCGTGTTTCCAGTTTCGTCATGGAACCCTGCCACTCTACAATATAATTTCATTCTATTGCATTTCTGTGGTTTCCTTCCTTTCACCCCAGACGTCTCGGCAATAAACTTTTATTTTGACATTTTACTCCAATTTGGTATTTGCGTCATTGATGTGACTCGGTTCAATACACACCCGTTCCTGGACTGAGCACTGGGTCAACGGGACGCGTTTAACTGTCGAGAGCGATATCAGGGGTGCGTATCAGTGTGTGTGACACCACTTCTTGTGGGGTGTTTGACAAAACGTAGCTACCTGTGACGGGTCTGAAACGTCCGTACTGATACTTTATTACTAATATTAGACAATAGTCGCTCACAGAATTAGTGAAGGCCAGCGGAGTTTTACCAAAACAGTTAGCGAAACGGGTTATTTCTAGAAACACGAAATAATACATATTCCTATGCGTGGTTCGTATTGACGGACACAGCACAATTACACAGCCCGTCGCTAATTGTTTTGACAAGCCAACGAAAATCAAGTTTTAATCAGATTAGTCAGAAGCGAGCCATTCTGAGCCTATCGTGAAGTAGTAGTGTTAGCAGCGAAGATAACGTTATGCAGTAGGCATAATGTTAATGAGCAAAGGTTGATGAGGTAACATGTTATGTTAACAAACTAGGTAGTTGTATTCAGAGTCGAATTCGATAATGATAAATTATAGTTGGTGAGTATTTTTACGTCACCTAGCTTGCTAAGTATGCGTGCGCATGTGTGCTAACCTCGCTGTGCAGACAAAAAATAACAATCGGGAAAGACGGTTCTGCGTTTTCCGATCATGTAAAATCTTTGGTTTTGGGCACATTCCTAGATTATAATCGTTTATTTTCCTTCTGTTATTTTATTTTCCTTGCTCCTGACCCGGAAGGATTTGCAAGAAACTAGTTTTGACGTAAGGTTCCGACCCGAGTTTAGTGGGGTTTTTTAACGAATTTATTTTTATTTTTATCTGCCGACAATATTTTCATATACATGTTTCCAACTGCACTATTATAAAACATCTAACCTTTGATTTTATTGGTAGCACCATAAAAAGTGCAGGATATAAAGCAGTTTTTTTTCTCATGCAAGTTTAATAAAATTACAAGTTAAATTTCTTAAGGAGAGCTCTGTATTAATAATTCTCCTTTAATAAGTGTACTGTATTGATCTTTTACCTTAGAAATACTTTCAAGTGTATCTCTTGTAAGGGTAATTTTCTAAATTGATTCTTAGTTGACATTGTGTAAAAAATGTGTAAAAATAACCATTTATTTTTTATCCTTATTACTATGAGACCACTTTATGAATTTAGTGCTTACTATGAGTCTTTCTCTGTCTCCCAGCAGACAGACAGCCTTTGTCTCTGCTTCTCCTAGAAGGGGGTAGCTAGCACATTCTGGTCTTACAGCAAGGTCAAAAAGGGGTATTCAGGAGACAAAATACTGATAAATGTTCGTGGCCAGCTTCCATGTCTTTTTGTTATGGTAAAGCCCCCCCTTCTGGAAACGTGTGTATAAGAGTCTTACTATTTCTGAGAGCCAAATAAATATGGAAGTTAAACTCAAGTATAGCTATTGTTGTTTTTACTGGGATCGATTTCATCAGACGATGCTCACCGGTGAAATGTTAAAATACTGTAGTCCGTGACGCGGACAGACAGTGTACACTGCCGAGGGATTAGAGTCCCTTGAACCGAAAAACCCACCCCACGAAGGGATTGTAAGCAATCGCCTATGGGGAAGGACGATGGTATCCGGTCCAATTCTGAGACGTTTATGTGTGGGGTAACCAATACGCAATCCTAAAAATAAAAAAACACTCAGATGAGACCATAGTAAATCAGTAAAAGGTACCTCGTTTGACTTGGGGCCGACGGGTCCATCACTCTGGGGTTGATTAAAATACGAATCACCCCCAGATTCACTAACACTCTGGTGACTGGCTCCCAAGCGCTGAGTGTGTTAGAGAGTGATTAGTAGTAATACTAACTCTCTGGGACTAGGTCCCAAGCACTGATAGAAGTCAAAGTTAATCGTTAACTATAATAATTGACAGGCCTTAATGAGTAAATGCGTATAAAAAAGAACTGAGTTCTAAAGTAAATTACCTTGTTGTGTAATATGGTATGTTTTGTTCTCCGTGAGAGTGCAAGCTGAACACAGGCCAGTGCAATAGAGGTGATTATTAGTAATTCACTTATAAATGTACATCTGTGTTTATCTTTTACCTTTTAAATACTTTCAAGTGTATGTGTACTTTCAAAATGTATTTCTGTATGTTTCTGTATGTTCCTGTGTTAGAAAAAAATGTTGTGGAGGGAGGGGTAAAGAGGAACATGCAGTCTTACCACAATAAGAGCATGGTACTAATATATTATATTATATTATAAAACAATTTTGAACAGGCCCAAGGCATATCCACTTGTACTGTCTACAATATTACAATCCAGCCACAGTCTTCTTGTAACCACATACGTCATGTGCAAGGCATTAATATAACTAGCAGAGGAAGTGCAAGGTAACCACTTTGTTTTCTAAAAGAGATTGGGAGATGTGTAAATATTGGTAGAAGTTTTGGGCAGAAATGAGAAAAGTGCTGAGAAAGGTAATGTAAGCCAGTGGGTGAAATTGAGTTTAAGCTCCACAACAGGAGGAGTTGGGGGAACATGATAGCTCAGTCTTTTTTGCTTTTGCGTGAGAAACTGTATTTATTGGCCTGCGCAGACCAGCACAGGTTCTTGTATGTTACTCTAGAGTCATATACAATAAACCCACTTGCAGGTATGTCTATATGTCTAAGTTTTCAGCAAATGTGGAGGGAACACCCAGTCCATCTGGCCCAGACTGGGGTAGTTTTTCTACCACAGTAATTAATAATATGGCCAAAGTTAACTGAATTGGTGAGTAAAAAAAAAAATTTAACATTGGTAACATTTTCTGGAATTGAATGGTTTACTGAATCCAAATGTGTGAGTCTGCACGTATTGGTGTATAGTTTCTATTTTTCTTCATGAAAGGATGGAAATCTTATATCCCTTATTTGTAATCATTGGGCCTTAAGCAAGAATCGCACGTACAAACTGATTTGTCTTTCAATCGCTCATACAAGTGATTTAAGAGAACTTGCCCCATTCACCAATTGTCTCGTATTTACAAGTATTTCTGAGGTAGGAACAAAATTCCAGATCATCAGTCACAAATGTCATACAGGATAACAGATTCATTTTCAAAATATTTATTGTTTTGCATTTATTACCACCCAGTAACAAGTAAATATTCCAGGTAAAAAAAAAAAAAACTGCATGAGAATTGAATGAATTTTTGGCATTGACCAGTATGACCAGTAAGATTTAGCAACATAGTATACCAGTTACGGGTAAATAAAAAACATTTATCAGAGACTGACTGACCATTTACCACTGCTTGGGAGTCACAAAGAAACTTCTGTATGATGCCATTTCCTGTTTCATGATTTCTCAAGGAGAGAAAAATTTTAAAATCTTAAAACCAGGGGTCAGAAACCCAGATTCTGGAGAGCCACAGGGTGTAATGGCTTTTGTTGTTAGTCAGCACTTAACTATGTAATCAACTTTCATTGATCAATCAACACATCTCACCTTGTTTCTTGGGTCTGAATCGGTTGCTGATTTTAATGCAAAAACAAAAACTAGCATACCCTTCGCCTCTCCAGGACCAGGGTTGCCGACCCCTATCTGCAAGTAAAGAAAGATTTTGGTTGTAAGGCAAGAGACTGCCCAGATTTTCTATTGCTGTGTGCCTCCCTGTGTGCACTCAAATCTTACTTGTAAGACATTTTCCATGAAGTAATTGCTATACCTTGTTTCAAAATTCTCATCTGGGGCATTAAACATGAATTTCTTTATTCTCTTGTAGCCACTGTTACCTTCATGGAAGAGTGTAAGCTGGCCTCCCTGTCCCACCCCCCCATTACAAGAGTGGTGGATTCCACCAAGTTGACTCACTGCAACAGCCAATCCAAATCCTTGCCAGACTCTATGAGATGTTTAAGCCCAACCTTATCAAGTGGAGACATGAAGGCTGAATCTATGACTGGAAGCACAGACTACACAGGGGTGGAGCCAAAGGCAAGACTCAACAGAAGTGACGACATAGAAGAGAGGACAGAGTGGAAGACTTTATCCGAGATGACCCAGGAGGAACAAGACAGACTATCCAACATGAAGGAGGAAGTGGAGGAATGTGAGGAGAGGCAGAGTGTGAAAATGGAGAGAGAAGATGGTGTGATGGTTGACAAGGGACTCGGGAGGGAGCAAGAAAAAGCAAGGGATGAACAGAAGGTGAAGGGTGTAGCTTATCTATCCTGTCAGAATTTTGAGAAGAATGGAGTGAAATCAGAATACGGTCAACAGGACATGGAGGAGGTGTCCAATCTGGTCACTGCCTGCCTGCTGAATCAGCCAAGAGTGCTGATTCGCAGAATAACAGGTAATTCAGAGTCACCACGTCCCTTTGCCAGGAAACGCCAGTCAGCTTCATCAGAGAATGGGTGAGTGTGGTGATCTGGACTTGGGGGCTCATTCCAATTGATTCTTTTTGTCCTCTTTTTTCTTTTACTTGCTTCTGACCAGGAAATCGATTGAGGTCCACCATCTCTACAGACATTCCAACCTGATAAATGTTCCTTCTAGGAGCTAGAAGTTGAAGTTAGAAACTCCCAATCTTTCCTTTGACAAAGAAAACATCTGCACAACCTTTGCAGAAGTATTTTTCCAGAAAGCCTGACATATAAATTATTGACCTGTGGATCCACCTCTCCCTATTTGCCATGTCTGTAGCTGACGTGGCTTTGGACTGACGTTTGAAGGAGCAAGGACATTCTATTTGCCCAATTCACATTTTCTTGATTTCCCCATTCTTCCGAGCCTCTCCTGATGGGTGGAGCTAGGAGTAGATAAAAGAGCAAGAAAAAAGAAATGTGATAAGAAAATAAGTGATTGGAATGAACCCTGGGTGTCGCTGTTCTTTTTCTACCAACCTTACGCAAGTGTATAATGTGCCTTCATTTGTCTTGAACAGGCTCTGTCTTGAAGCCTCCCATCACCCTACAGATGTCTCCCGAAGGAACCAGGACACAGGTTAAGATCCCTTCTGATCATTTTCAGAACAGGCATTTCTATTTCCAGCCTTAGTTTTTTCAGCTAGAAGAAATGCTGTGTTGTAATTTATCTGACCACGGAAAAGGATGGCGAGTATACAGATTTACACGTTTTTTTTCTTCTTCTCCAGTTGAGAGATATTTATCAAAGCCATCTTGCATCTTCTCTCTCCTCAGGACAAACTGTTGAGGCATCGTCTGAGGTCTTTGCCTGCTCTCAGTGCCCGTTTGTTCACACAGAGGAAGTTAAACTTCACCAGCACTTAAAAAAGGTTCACGCAGAGGAGCTCAGAGAGACTCTGGTCTCTGGAAGGAGTGGAGGTGAGAACCCATCCAACAGCAGAACACCTCAGTGCTCCAAATCCCCTGAGACACTCCCCATCCCAACACAGTCCCACCCCGGCACTTCAGGGGCCCACAAATGCCCCCAGTGTGGGAAGAGTTTCTGATCCGACTAACAAAACACCAGCAAATCCATACAGGGGAGTGGCCATACCACTGCTCCCAGTGTGAAAAGAGCTTCAAAACAAAAACTCCACACATGTAGGCATATAGGGGAATGGCCATACCACTGCTCCCTCCAATAAAAATGAGACGGACAACATACACAGAAATAAACTAAAGCTGCCTTTGTATATTGTATATTGCCATTGCTTGCTTTTATGAATTCACCACATAAAATATTGTGGCATCTGGGTGTGTACTGGCAAACTGGAACCTGAGTCGTAAGACATTTTCTATTAAGTAATTGCTATATCTTTTTTTCAATATTCACATGTGGAGCATTAAACATTCTTTTTTTATTCTCTTTTAGCCACTGTTACCTTCATGGAAGAGTGTAAGCTGGTCTCTCTGTCCCACCCCCCAATTACAAGAGTGGTGGATTCCACCAAGTTGACTCACTGCAACAGCCAATCCAAATCCTTGCCAGACTCTATGAGATGTTTAAGCCCAACCTTATCAAGTGGAGACGTGAAGGCTGAATCTATGACTGGAAGCACAGACTACACAGGGGTGGAGCCAAAAGCAAGACTCAACAGAAGTGACGACATAGAAGAGAGGACAGAGTGGAAGACTTTATCTGAGATGACCCAGGAGGAACAAGACAGACTGTCCAACATGAAGGAGGAAGTGGAGGAATGTGAGGAGGGGCAGAGTGTGAAAATGGAGAGAGAAGATGGTGTGATGGATGATAAGGGACTTTGGAGAGCGCAACAAAAAGCAAGGGATGAACAGAAGGGGAAGGGTGTAGATTACCTATCCTGTCAGAATTTTGAGAAGAATGGAGTGAAATCAGAATATGGTCAACAGGACATGGAGGAGGTGTCCAATCTGGTCACTGCCTGCCAGCTGAATCAGCCAAGAGTGGTGATAGGAATAACAGGTCATTCAGAGTCACCACGTCCCTTTACCAGGAAACGCGAGTCGGCTTCATCAGAGAATGGGTAAGTGTGGTGATCTGGACTTGGGGGCTCATTCCAATTGATTATTTTTCTCCTCTTTTTTCTTTTACTTGCTCCTTACCAGGAAATCGTTGAGGTCAGAACTATAGAATCTCTCCCCACCTTCAAGCGCAAGCTGAAGACACACCTCTTCAAGCAGCACCTCTCCCCATCCCTCCCTACCTCCCTGTGAACCTTAATTGTTATCTCTGTGACTTGCTTTGTGTATCCGTATTTTTAGTTGGCTAGGTAAGCAGTGTTTGGATAGTTAACTTTGGTCACTTAGCTGACATCTCCCAATGGGTGGAGCTAGGACTAGATAAAAGAGCAAGAAGAAAAGAGATGAGAAAAATAAGTGATTGGAATGAGCCCTGGATGTCGCTGTTATTTGTCTACCAACACAACTATATAATGTGCCTTCATTTGTCTTGAACAGGCTCTCTCTTGAAGCCTCCCATAACCGTACAGTCATCTCCCCAAGGAACCAGAACACAGGTTAAGATCCCTTCCAATAATTTTCTCAAAGAACAGGCATTTCTATTTCCAGCCTTTGTTTTTTCAACTTGAAGAAAAGCTATGTTGTAATTTATCTGACCATGGTTGAGGAGGGCGAGCACACAGGTGTACACATGTTTTTTTCTCTAGTTGAGTGATATTTATCAAAGCCATCTTGCATCTCCATTTACTATAGGCTTAATATTTCATGTGCACCTTCTCTCTCCTCAGGACAAACTGTTGAGGCATCGTCTGAGGTCTTTGCCTGCTCTCAGTGCCCATTTGTTCACACAGAGGAAGTGAATCTTCACCAGCACTTGGAAAAGGTTCATGCAGGGCAGCTCAGAGAGACTGTGGTGTCTGGAAGAAGTGGAGCTGAGAACCCATCAAACAGCAGAACACCGCAGTGCTCCAAAGCCCCTGAGATACTGCCCATCCCAACACAGTCCCACACAGGCACTTCAGGGGCCCACAAATGCCCCCAGTGTGGGAAGAGCTTCCTAACCAAGTCACGACTGACAGTCCACCAGAAAACCCACATAGAGGGGCGGCCATACCTCTGCTCCCAGTGTGGGAAGAACTTTAAAACAAAATCAGTATTGATTGTCCACACACGAACACATACAGGGAAACGGCCGTACCTCTGCTCCCAGTGTGGGAAGAGTTTTGTCTCTTCATCACACCTGACCACACACCAGCGAACCCATACAGGAGAATGCCCATACCACTGCTCCCATTGTGGAAAGAGCTTCAAATCAAAAAAAGGATTGATAGTCCACACACGAACGCATACGGGGGAACGCCCCTACCACTGTTCCCAGTGTGAGTGGAGCTTCAAATCAAAATCCGATTTGACAATCCACACACGAATGCATACCGGGGAACGACCACACTACTGTTCCCACTGTGGGAAGAACTTCAAAGCAAAATCAGAATTGACAGTCCACACACGAACACATACAGGGGAATGCCCCTACCAATGCTCCCAGTGTGGGAGGAACTTCAAATCAAAGACAAATTTGACAGTCCACACACGAACGCATAGCGGGGAACGACCATACCGTTGTTCCCAGTGTGAGAAGAACTTCAAATCAAAATCAGAATTGAAAATCCACACAAAAAGCCATTCAGGGGAACGGCCATACCACTGCTCCCAGTGTGGGAAGAACTTAAAATCAAAAATAGGATTGACAGTCCACTGGCAAACTCACACAGGGGAACGGCCATACCACTGCTCCCAGTGTGGGAAGATCTTTGGCACGTCCTCGCACCTGACCAGACACCAGCAAACCCACACAGGAGAATGCCCATACCACTGCTCCCAGTGTGGAAAGAGCTTCAAATCAAAAAAAGGATTGATACTCCACACACAAAGGCATTTGGTGGAATGCCCATACCACTGCGCCCACTGTGAAAAGAGCTTCAAATCTGAATATGAATTGACAGTCCACACACAAAGCCGTATAGGGGAGTGGCTATACCGCTGCTCCCAGTGTGGGAAGAACTTAAAATCAAAATCAGAATTGTCACTTCACACAAGAAGGCATATACGGTGGAATGCCCGTACCACTGCTCCCAGTGTTGGAAAAAATTCTGATCTAAAACAGGACTGAAAGTCCACCAGCTAACTCACACAGGGGAAGGGCCATACTACTGCTCCCAGTGTGAAAAGAGCTTCATTTCAAAATCACAATTGACAATCCACATGCAAAGTCATCCAGGAGAATGGCCATACCACTGTTCCCAGTGTGAGAAGAACTTCAAAACAAAATCAGTATTGATAGCCCACACATGGATCCATACGCAGAGAAAAGGACACTGAACAGGACGCTGGCAATCCTGGACAATGACCGCCACCCACTATATAACACGCGTAACAGACAGAAGAGCATCTTCAGCAGCAGACTCCTGTCTCTGACATGCTCAACAGACAGGTTAAGAAGGTCCTTTGTTCCATGGGTCATTCAGTTATACAACATCACACAAAACGGGAGGAGAGAATTGGACTTTTCAGCATGAGTCTCTTTCTGCTCCTTCCACCACATCACCTTTGTCTACCATCCTCTATCCATTATCTGTCTGACTGTCCTAACAGCCTATATTAGCCCTCTACACAATCTGAACTGTAATCCTCACTTTTACCCGTTGACTTTTCTACATGCTGTACCTTTATAATTTTATTTGACCTTCTGAAGCTCTTTTATGCTTAAATTATATTATTATTCTTTGTTAAGCAATTCTTATGTTCAGACTCATTGTATGCCCGTAGTCATACTTAACAACAAGCACAACTTGCACTGAGTAAATCCCTGTACTGTTTACTGTTTACGGTTTATTTTTGTGCAATGGTGGTAGTGCAAAAGTACAATCTACCATAGCACCTTATCATGGTCAATATATCACAGGGCCAGTCCCTACTAGACCTTTGTAATCACTTCACATACTCTTTACTTCTTACTTTTCTGTGAGTGATTTTGATCTTTATGTGTGTGAGATATGTGTGTATATGTGTGTATGTATAAGATACTGGATGCCTAAAATTTCCCTTGGGATGAATAAAGTATCTATCTACAGGGGATCGGCCATACCACTGCTCCCAGTGTGGGAAGGGTTTCGTCATTGCACCCGATCACACACCAGAGAACTCATACAGGATGACGCCTCTACCACTGCACCCAATGTGGAAAGAACTTAATGAAGTTAAGGGTTCCGCAGAGACATCGGAAGGCTCATACAAAGTAGCATCTATACCAGTGACGCTTGTGTGTGATCCGTCAGCTACGTGTTTTAATACTGTATTAATGTGACCATACAGGATCGTATCCTGACACAACGGACACAGGAGAGCAGCCATGCAGTATTGTGTTGCTCAGTGTGGGAATATTGAGTCTTTTGAGCCTTTTTGTGTCTTATGAGGGAGCACACACATGATAAGGAGATGACATGGGAGAAAGGATTCTAGGTGCTTATATTCTATATAGTATTTAGGAAAGTCAGTTTAATAACATGAAAATGTGTTAAAATAGTGAATGCCTATGTTTGTTGCATATGAACCCTGTTCAGGGATGACAGTCCAAAGTGTTCTCCTTTAATCCACATGACCAGTGTTTGTACTTTGGGTGGCAGAGTAGCCTAGTGGTAGAATATTTGACTGGTAACTGTAGAGTTGCATCCCTAAAATCAAAAAAACAACCCTGCCATTGGGCCCTTGAACAAGACCCTTAACCCAAAAACAGCTCCAGGGGCTTTTCTCTCTGGGTCTCTCTCTCGTCCCACTTGCAACGGTTCCCACTGGCATTTCTCCCAGGGCATCCTTTTTAAAATAAAGGATTCAAAGATTTTTTTTTTTTTAATGGAAAAGGTCCTTTTTCCCCAGTGATATAGCTTCCTTCCATGCCCTCCTATCATATTTCTATTCCTCTTTCTCTCTTACTAAATCTTCCTTCTTTCACTCTAAAATGAATGCAGTCGTCTCTAACCCTCGCGAACTTTTCAACCTTCTCCTCTCTTCTTACCCCCTCTCCCACCTCCCTAATCCCTCACAACTGATGACTTTGACTCCTCTTTTGAAAAGAAGGTAGATTACGTCCGCAATTCCTTTTGCCCTCCCTCCTCCCCTCCCCAACTCCCTTTCCTCTTTTTCTCCATTCTCTGACTCCGCCACTTTGGTACTCCTCACTTCCCACCACTCAGCCACCTCTCCTCTTGACCCCATCCCTTCTCCCCTTCTCCAATCCATCTCTAATCCATTTCTCTCCTCTCTAATCAACACTTCCCTTTTTTCCGGCATTATGCCCTCTTCAGGGAAGAGTCACTCCTCTGCTCAAAAAACCTATTCTTGGCCCCTCTGTTCTGAACAACTACTGGCCTGGTCTCTTTTCTTCCCTTCTTATCTAAAACTCTGGAACATGCGGCCTGCTCCTAACTTTCAACTTATCTCCTCCAGAACAATCTTCACAATCCCAATCAGTCCGGCTTCAAGAGTGGCCACTCCACTGAGACCTCATCTTCCTTGACCTGTCGGCCTCCTTCGATACAGTCAACCATGAGATTCTGCTCTCATCGCTGACTGTGATGGGTGTCACAGGATCTGTACTCGCGTGGTTTTCTTCCTACCTCTCTGGTCGTACACCAGGTGTCTTGGAGGGGCTCAGTTCTCGGACCTCTCTTCTCTATATACCATACTATATTCTCTCGGTTATTTTATCTGTTCCCATAGCTACAGTGGGAGTAATAATCCACAATAACAACATCATATAAATTTTATGAATTTATTATCGTATTTTTGCATGAAATAAGTATTTGATCCCCTACCAATCAGCAATAATTCTGGCTCCCAGAGACCAGTTAGTTTTCCATTAAGAAGCACTCCTAATCTCAACTCATTACCCAAAACACCTGTGTCAACTCGTTACATCATTATGTAGCTGTATAAAAGACACCTGTCCACACAATCAATCAGATTCCAACGTTTCCTCCAAAGGCAAGACACAGGAGCTGTCTAAGGACAGCAGGGACAAAATTGTAGACCTGCACAAGGATGGGATGGCTACAAGAAAATAAGCAAGCAGCTTGGTGAGAAGTTAACAACTGTTGGAGCAATTATTAGAAAATTGAATGACACAAAGTCACTGCCAATCTCCCTCGGTCTGGGGCTCCACGCAAGATCTCGCCTCGTGGGATATCAATGATCATGAGAAAGGTCAGGGATCAGCCCAGTACTACACAGGAGGAGCTTGTTAATGACCTGAAGGCAGTTGGGACCACAGTCACGAAGAGGACCATCAGTAACACACTACACCGTGAGGGATTAAAATCCTGCTGTGCGCGTAAGGTTCCTCTCCTGAAGAAGGCACATGTACAGGCCCGTCTGAAGTTTGCCAAAGAACACCTGGATGATCCAGAGGAGGCTTGGGAGAAGGTGATGTGGTCAGATGAGACCAAAATAGAGCTATTTGGCATCAACTCGACTCGCCGTGTTTGGAGGAAGAGAAATGCTGAGTACAAGCCGAAGAACACCATCCCCACTGTAAAGCATGGAGGTGGAAACCTTATGCTTTGGGGGTGTTTCTCAGCTAAGGGGACAGGATGACTTCACCGTATCAAGGGGAGGATGAATGGGGCCATGTACCAGGAAATTTTGGGCGACAACCTCCTTCCCTCAGTGAGAGCACTGAAAATGGGTCGTGGATGGGTCTTCCAACATGACAATGACCCAAAACATACGGCCAAGGCAACAAAGGCGTGTCTCAAAAAGAAGCAAATTAAGGTCCTGGAGTGGCCTAGCCAGTCTCCAGACCTAAATCCCATCCCAAGGGAGCTGAAGCTTCGAGTTGCCAAGCGACAGCCTCGGAACCTTAAGGATTTGGAGAGGATCTGCAAAGAGGAGTGGACCAAAATCCCTCCCAAGATCTGTGCAAACCTGATGAAAAACTACAACAAACATCTGACCTCTGTGCTTTCCAACAAATGTTTCTCCACCAAGTATTAAGTCCTATTGTTCTATGGATCAAATACTTATTTCATGTGAAAATATGATATTAAATTTATTAAATTTATATGATGTTGTTATTGTGGATTATTTTGTGATATTCTGTCTCTCAATCTTAAAATTGCTCCCACTGTATAAATCCCAATTTAAACTGTCTAATGGAGACAAGAAGGTTTGCACTAGTCTCTAAGAAAAAAGAAAAGAAATCAGGATCAGGATAACAACAATTCCCCCAACAACAAAAACACAACCGGAAACTCTCACTTGCCAGACTTTTTTCCAATCCTCTTCATTACTTAATACAAAACTGAAGTATTCCCTCTATACCTCCCTCCAATAAAAATGAGATAACATACACAGGAATAAACTAAAGCTGTCTTTGTTCTCAGTGGCACAGTATATTGGCATCACTTGCTTTTATTAATTCACCAAATAAAATATTGTGGCATCTGGGGGTGTGGACTGGCAAACTGCGAGATTGAGAGACAATTTGTAATGTAAATAAGCATTGTTGCCAACTAAATGTAATGCGGCTGTTTAAGTTAGCTAGCTGTTTATGTTAAATAAAACGTGCATTGTTTGAACAAATCTTGTTGCCCTGTGTGGGGGGTGGCTGGGGGGGCTATTGTCTCAGGCACCATTGCAGAAGTCATTCTTTGTTTTGCTGAGTTCAAACCAGTCTCCTTGTGCTCGTGTTTCCAGTTTCGTCATGGAACCCTGCCACGCTACAATATAATTTCATTCGATCGCATTTCTGTGGTTTGCTTCCTTTCACCCCAGACGTCTCTGCAATAAACTTTTATTTTTACATTTTTCTCCAATTTGGGTATTTGCGTCATTGATGTGATTCGCTTCAATACACACCCGTTCGTGGACTGAGCACTGGATCAACGGGACGCGTTTGACTGTCGAGAGCGATATCAGGGGTGCGTATCAGTGTCCTTCTTGTCGGATGTTTGAAAAAACGTAGCTACGAGTGACGTATAAACGTATAATTGGTTTCCGTTTATGCGTGTTGGCAGCGAAGAAGTAGGCATAATGTTAATGAGCTAAGGTTGATGAGGTAACATGTTATGTTAACAAACTAGGTACTTGTATTTAGAGTCCAATTCGATAATGATATTTGGTGAGTACTTTTACGTCAGCTAGCTTGCTAATTACTATTAAAATAACAATCGGGGAAGACAGTTCTGCATTTTCTGATCATGTAACATCTTTGGTTCAGGGCACATTGCTAGATTATAATCGTTTATTTTCCTTCTATTTTTTATTTTCCTTGCTCCTGACCCGGAAGAATTTGCAAGAAACTAGTTTTGACGTCAGGTTCCGACGCGAGTTTAGGAGTTTTTTTATTTTATTTTTTTTATCTGCCGACAATATTTTCATGTACATGTTTCCATTATAATGACTATTGACTTCACAACCGCACTATTATAAAACATCTAACCTGTGTAGGGACTACAACTTCCACATTCCCACAGGAGAATTCTGCGACGTCCACCACGAATGACGTCTAACTTGGTTCAGCCAATCCCGTAATGGCGGGAGCAATAAACGGTCCCGTATAAGAGCAAGACACGTTCTTGGGATCTCTCTTCTGCTTCTTCTCTTCGACGCACCCCTTTTGGCCAGTCGCTTCAGCTCATCTGCTCCGAGACTCGGACAGAGGCTGAATGCTGCACAGCGCACTACCAGGCCTACGGACACACCCAGTTACCTCGCGGTAACTACGTGGCCTATAGTGAGTGGAAATTGTTGTACGCGGAACGCTACATCAGTTTACCCCAATAAAGCCCAACAACGAAACAGCAACGAACTTTTACACCTGGAAAAGGACCAGCGGATCAGACGACAACGCGCTCGGACACCATTCACAGCACCATCGCCGCTTCTACAAGGACAGCATGTCTTTTGGATCCAGCAATGCGTATGGACTCAGTAAGAAAACAAACATTCAGGCATAGCCAGTGTTTAGTTTAGTCTTAACTGTTTTTGTGAATCTGTGTTTCAATATTTACCATCCAACCATTGTAATGTGTTTCGTTAGCTACATATATATGTACGTGAATTGATTCGCCGTCTTTTGCGCATATATAGAGTAAAACTACGCAAGTAGTCCCTTCTCACAGCTAACTCTAACTCATTACCACACCCAGAACTCTAGCGACACGCGCGCTTGCGCGCGCCACACACACGCACACACACATACCAAACTAAATTTCCTTACTAACTTCCCGTTAGTTTATCTGTTATGTGTTTGTATGTTTGTTTAATAAATATATTTTATTAAACCCCGGTGTCCGTTTTGGAATCGCATAGACATGAGAGCCGAGTTAAAGCAGTCTTTCGAAGAACTTCCAACCTTCAGGTTTTTCAGGTATGTTTAATCATTAGTATTGGTTATTTTAATTATTAATTAAAATACTAAATTTGTGGTTAGATATTCCTGATAATAGTAATTTTATGAGACTGATTACCTTTTGCAGTTATACTGCTACACAACGTTTAACTGGCGCCCCGGTTTCGTAGAGAGTAAAATCCCTGCGAGTCCCGTGCGAGGACCCCTACACCTGTATTGGTAGCACCATAAAAAGTTCTCATACAAGTCTCATGTGGAAGTTCAATTTCTTAAGGAGAGCGGTATTATCCTATAATAAGTGTACTGTATTGATCTTTTACCTTTGAAATACTTTCAAGTGTATCTCTTGTAAGGGTAATTTTCTTAATTGATTCTTAGTTGACAATGTGTGTTAACATGAAGACAATTGTGATTAAAAAGAACCTCCTTATTACTATGAGACCACTTTCTGAATTAAGTGCTTACTAGGAGTCTTTCTCTGTCTCCCAGCAGGCAGACAGCCTTTGACCTTAATGTCTCTGCTTCTCCTAGAAGGGGGTAGCTAGCACATTCTGGTCTTACAGCAAGGTCAAAAAGGGGTATTCAGGAGACAAAATACTGATAAATGTTCGTGGCCAGCTTCCATGTCTTTTTGTTATGGTAAAGCCCCCCCTTCTGGAAACGTGTGTATTAGAGTCTTACTATTTCTGATTGAAATCAGAAAGCCAAATAAATATGGAAGTTAAACTCAAGTATAGCTATTGTTGTTTTTACTGGGATCGATTTCATCAGACGATGCTCACCGGTGAAATGTTAAAATACTGTAGTCTGTGACGCGGACAGACAGTGTACACTGCCGAGGGATTAGAGTCCCTTGAACCGAAAAACCCACCCCACGAAGGGATTGTAAGCAATCGCCTATGGGGAAGGACGATGGTATCCGGTCCAATTCTGAGACGTTTATGTGTGGGGTAACCAATACGCAATCCAAAAAAAAAAAAAAAAAAAAACACTCAGATGAGACCATAGTAAATTAGTAAAAGGTACCTTGTTTGACTTGGGGCCGACGGGTCCATCACTCTGGGGGTGATTCAAACACGAGACTCCCCCTCTCCGAACCTCCACATCACGCTCACGACTACTGTCTGTTCTGGCTCCACGGTGGTGGAACAAACTCCCCGTTGAGGTCAGAACTGTAGAATCTCTCCCCACCTTCAAGCGCAAGCTGAAGACACACCTCTTCAAGCAGCACCTCTCCCCATCCCTCCCTACCTCCCTGTGAACCTTAATTGTTGTCTCTGTGACTTGCTTTGTGTATCGGTATTTTTAGTTGGCTAGGTAAGCAGTGTTTGGATAGTTAACTTTGGTCACTTTTGCTCTGTTTGTTTGTTTCTTTGTTCTTCAAAAAAAAAAAAAAAAAAAAAAAAAGGCCCTCGTCCTTATCTTTGTTGTACAGGTAGCAGTTGAAATTGTACTTCCCTCTAGGGTCTTTCAGCGAACTTATCCCTGGTTATGGGTATGCACTTTGTTGTGCGTCGCTCTGGATAAGAGCGTCTGCCAAATGCCAATAATGTAATGTAATGTAACGAGAGCCGGTATGCTCTCACTAACACTCCGGTGACTGGCTCCCAAGCACTGAGTGTGTTACAGAGTGATTAGTAGTAATACTAACTCTCTGGGACTAGGTCCCAAGCACTGATAGAAGTAAAAGTTTATCGTTAACTATAATAATTGACAGGCCTTAATGAGTAAATGCGTTTAAAAAAGAAGTGAGCTCTAAAGTAAATTACCTTGTTGTGTAATATGGTATGTTTTGTTCTCCATGAGAGTGCAAGCTGAACACAGGCCAGTGCGATAGAGGTGATTATTAGTAATTCACTTATAAAAAAATGTATATCTGTGTTGATCTTTTACCTTTTAAATACTTTCAAGTGTATCTGTACTTTCAAAATGTATTTCTGTATGTTCCTGTGTTAGAAAAACATGATGTGTCTTGCCACAAGAAGAGCATGGTACTAATATTATAAAACAAGTTTGAACAGGCCCAAGGCATATTCACTTATACAGTCTACAATATTACAGTCCAGCCGCAGTCTCCTTGTAACCACATACGTCATGTGCAAGGCATTAATATAACTAGCAGAGGAAGAGCGAGGTAACCACTCATTTTATAAAAGAGATTGGGAGATGTGTAAATATTGGTAGAAGATTTGGGCAGAAATTAGAAAAGTGCTGAGCCAGTGGGTGGAATTGAGTTTAAGTTCCACAACAGGAGGAGTTGGAGAAACATGATAAAATGTGGATTCATGTGTTCATGTGTTCAAATGTGGAGGGAACACCCAGTCTGGCCCAGACTGGGGTAGTTTTTCTACCACAGTAATTAATAATATGGCCAAGTTATCTGAATTGGTGAGTAAAAAAACCCCAAAACATTGGTAACATTTTCTGGAATTGAATGGTTTCTGGTTCTGGTTTACTGGTCAACATTCTCACATCTGGTCATTTTTAATTCAATGGGTTTTTTAAATGAATCCAAATGTATGAGTCTACACTTATTGGTGTATGGTATCCATTTTTCTTCATGAAAGGATGGAAATCTTATATCCCTTATTTGTAATCGTTGGGCCGCAAGCAAGAATCGCACGTGCAAACTGATTTGTTTTTCAATCGCTCATACAAGTGATTTAAGAGAACTTGCCCCATTCACCAATTGTCTTGTATTTACAAGTATTTCTTAGGTAGGAACAAAATTCCAGATCATCAGTCACAAATGTCATACAGGATAACAGATTCATTTTCAAAATATTTATTGTTTTGCATTTATTACCACCCAGTAACTAGTAAATATTCCAGGTAAAAAAAAAACTGCAGGAAAATAATATAATAATATAAAGGCTTTTTGGGTGTTGACCAGTATGACCAGTAAGATTTAGCAACATAGTATACCAGTTACAGGTAAATAAAAAAACATTTATCAGAGACTGACTGACCATTTACCACTGCTTGGGAGTCACAAAGAAACTTCTGTATGATGCCATTTCCTGTTTCACGATTTATCAAGGAGAGAAAAATGATACAATATTAAAACTAGGGGCCAGAAACCCAGATCCTGGAGAGCCACAGGGTGTAATGGCTTTTGTTGTTAGTCAGCACTTAACTATGTAATCAACTTTCTCACCTTGTTTCTTGGGTCTGAATCGGTTGCTGATTTTAATGCAAAAACAAAAACTAGCACACCCTGCACCTCTCCAGGACCAGAGTTGCCAACCCCTATCTGCAAGTAAAGAAAGATTTTGGTTGTAAGGCAAGAGTCTGCCCAGATATTCTATTGCTGTGTGCCTCCCTGTGTGCACACAAATCTTACTTGTAAGACATTTTCCATGAAGTAATTGCTATACCTTGTTTCAAATTTCTCATCTGGGGCATTAAACATGAATTTCTTTATTCTGTTGTAGCCACTGTTACCTTCATGGAAGAGTAAGCTGGCCTCTCTGTCCCACCCCCCCATTACAAGAGTGGTGGATTCCACCAAGTTGACTCACTGCAACAGCCAATCAGAACCCTTGCCTGACTGTATGAGATGTTTAAGCCCAACCTTATCAAGTTGAGACGTGAAGGCTGAATCTGTGATTGAATCCACAGACTACACAGCAGTGGAGCCAAAAGCAAGACTCAGCAGAAGTGATGACATAGAAGAGAGGACAGAGTGGAAGACTTTATCTGAGATGACCCAGGAGGAACAAGACAGACTATCCAACATGAAGGAGGAAGTGGAGGAATGTGAGGAGAGGCAGAGTGTGAAAATGCAAGAAAAAGCAAGGGATGAACAGAAGGGGAAGGGTGGAGCTTATCTAACCTGTCAAACTCAGAAATTTGAGAAGAATGGAGTTAAATCAGAATACAGTCAACAGGACATGGAGGAGGTGTCCAATCTGGTCACTGCCTGCCTGCTGAATCAGCCAAGAGTGGTGATTTGCAGAATAAAAATAACAGGTAATTCAGTTCCTGAGTCACTATGTCCCTTTGCCAGGAAAGAAGGCCAGGGAGTGACATCTCGACAGAGATGGCAGGAGCTCTCACCAATGAAGGGAAAGTGTTCACTGAGTCAGATGGACCAGGTCATGACTTGGAAGAGAAAGATGATTGGCCAGCTGGCAAGACCGCAGAAACACCAGTCGGCTTCATCAGAGAATGGGTAAGTGTGGTGATTTGGGCTCATTCCAATTGATTATTTTTCTCCTCTTTTTCCTTTAACTTGCTTCTGACCAGGAAATCGATTGAGGTCCATCATCTATACGGACATTCCAACCCGATAAATGTTCCTTCTAGGAGCTAGAAGTCGAAGTTAGAAACTCCCAATCTTTCCTTTGACAAAGAAAACATCTGCACATCCTTTGCAGAGGTATTTTTCCAGACAGCCTGACATATGTAAATTATTGACCTGTGGATCCACCTCTCCCTATTTGCCATGTCTGTAGCTGACGTGGCTTTGGACTGACGTTTGAAGGAGCAAGGGCATTCTATTTGGCCAATTCACATTTTCTTGATTTCACCATTCTTCCTAGCCTCTCCTGATGGGTGGAGCTAGGAGTAGATACAAGAGCAAGAAAAAGAAATGTGATGAGAAAAAAAGTGATTGGAATGAACCCTGAGTGTCGCTGTTCTTTCTCTACCAACCTGACGCAAGTATATAATGTGCCTTCATTTGTCTTGAACAGGCTCTGTCTTCAAGCCTCCAATAACCCTACAGATGTCTCCTGAAGGAACCAGGACACAGGTTAAGATCCCTTCTGATCATTTTGAGAACAGGCATTTCTATTTCCAGCCTTAGTTTTTTCAGCTAGAAGAAATGCTGTGTTGTAATTTTTCTGACCACGGAAAAGGATGGCGAGTATACAGATTTACACGTTTTTTTTCTTCTTCTCCAGTTCAGAGATATTTATCAAAGCCATCTTGCATCTTCTCTCTCCTCAGGACAAACTGTTGAGGCATCGTCTGAGGTCTTTGCCTGCTCTCAGTGCCCATTTGTTCACACAGAGGAAGTGAATCTTCACCAGCACTTGGAAAAGGTTCATGGAGAGCAGCTCAGAGAGACTCTGGTGTCTGGAAGAAGTGGAGCTGAGAACCCATCCAACAGCAGAACACCTCAGTGCTCCAAAGCCCCTGAGACACTCGCCACCCCAACACAGTCCCAAACAGGCGCTTCAGGGGCCCACAAATGCCCCCAGTGTGGGAAGAGCTTCCTAACCATGTCACAACTGACAGTCCACCAGAAAACCCACATACTTCAGGGGCAGCCATACCTCTGCTCCCAGTGTGGGAAGAACTTCAAAACAAAATCAGTATTGATTGTCCACACACGAACACATACAGGGAAACTGCCATACCTCTGCTCCCAGTGTAAGAGGAGTTTTGTCTCTTCATCACACCTGACCACACACCAGCGAACCCATACAGGAGAATGCCCATACCACTGCTCCCAGTGTGGAAAGAGCTTCAAATCAAAAAAAGGATTGAAAGTCCACACACGAACGCATACGGGGGAACGCCCCTACCACTGTTCCCAGTGTGAGAGGAGCTTCAAATCAAAATCCGATTTGACAATCCACACACGAATGCATAGCGGGGAACGGCCATACCGTTGTTCCCAGTGTGAGAAGAACTTCAAATCAAAATCAGAATTGAAAATCCACACAAAAATCCATTCAGGGGAACGCCCATACCACTGCTCCCAGTGTGGGAAGAGCTATCTCTCATCATCGCACCTGAGCAGACACCAACTAATCCTTACAGGGGAACGGCCATACCAGTGCTCCCAGTGTGGAAAGAACTACAAGTCAAGATCTGGATTCACATATCACCAGCAAATTCACACAGGAGAACACCCGTACCACTGCTCCCAGTGTGGGAAGAACTTCAAAGCAAAATCAGAATTGACAGTCCACGCAAAAATGCATATAGGGAACGGCTATACCACTGATCCCAGGGTGGGAGGAACTTCAAAACTAAATCAGTATTGATAGTCCACACACGGCTCCATACTGGGGAATGGCCCCAGCTTACCTACAAAAAAAATCATCAGACCCTACACCCCTGCCAGACCCCTTCGTTCAGCCTCCACAGGCCGCTTGGCACCTCCCCCTCTCCGAACTTCCACCTCACGCTCACGACTACTGTCTATTCTGGCTCCATGGTGGTGGAACAAACTCCCCCGTTGAGGTCAGAACAATCTTCAAGTGCAAACTGAAGACGCACCTCTTCAAGCAGCACTTCTCCCTGTCCCTCCCTACCTCCCTGTGAACCTTAATTGTTGTCTTTCTGTGATGTACTTTTTTGTGTATCAGTATTTTTAGTTTGGCTAGGTAAGCAGTGTTTGGCTAGTTAAGGGGTTTGGTCATGCTTTTGCGTTTGCTTGTTTGTTAATTTGTTTTAAAAATATATATAATAATAATAATAATAATAATAAATCAAATAGGCCCTGATCCTTATCTTTGTTGTGCAGGCAGCAGTTGAAATTGTACTTCCCTCTAGGGTCTTTCAGCGCACTTATCACTGGTTATGGGTATGCACTTTGTTGTACGTCGCTCTGTATAAGAGTGTCTGCCAAATGGCATTAATGTAATGTAATGTAATGTAATGTAGTCAACAATGAGATTCTGCTCTTATCGCTGACTGGGATGGGTGTCATAGGATCTGCACTTGCATGGTTTTCTTCCTACCTCTGTGGTTGTTCCGACCAGGTGACTTGGAGGGGCTAATTCTCTGACACACACCCCCTACAAACTGGAGTCCCACAGGGCTCAGTTCTTGGCCCTCTCCTCTCTATACACCATGTATCTTGGTTCTGTTATCTCTTCCCATAGCTTTTCTTGCCATTCTCATGCCAATGCCACTCAACTCTTTCTTTCCTTCCCTCCCAATACCCAGGTCACCATACAGATCTCTGCTTGCTTGGCTGATATCTCTGCGTGGATGACTTCCCACCACTTGAAGCTTAACCATGGCAAGCCTGAGCTTCTCTAAATCCTCAGTCCTCTCCGACATTTCATTTGGTCCAGAAATGCTGCAGCCCACCTGACCACCAGTCAGCCCAGGTCAGCTCATGTCACCCCACTCCTCATTGGCCTCCATTGGCTTCCTATTGCCGCATGCATCCGCTTCAAGGTGCTAGTGTTGGCATTCCAGGCTGCTAAGGGGACTTCCCCACTTGATATTCAATCTGTAATTGCTCCCTACTCCCCACTCCGATCTGCCAGCTCTGGTCGTCTTGTGGTTCCCTGACTACGAGCACAGGTGGTCGAGCTGCACATTCACCGCTGTTTTCCGTTCTGGTCCCTCAGTGGTGGAATGACTTGCCTACCACTGTCAGGACAGCAGAATCCCTCCCCATACTTCGACACAGACTAAAAACACACCTTTCTAGTCTATACCATAGTCCTCCCTCCTGATTTCCTACCCCCCTTCCGATATCCCTCTTCTCTAACCCTATCCGTTAATAAAAAAAATTAAAATACATTTTTTGCACTGACGATGACTATTGCATTTGATGCTTTTAACCTGTGGAAGAACCTATGCACTTGTAAATCGCTTTGGATTAAAAGTGTCTGTCAAATGACAAAAATGTAAATGTAAATGACGAGTCCCCCCAACAACAAAAACACAACCAGAATTTTTTTATTCCTTTTTCTTCAATATTTAATACAAAAACTCCATAACTCCCTCCAATAAAAATGAGAAGGACAACATACACAGGAATAAACGAAAGCTGTCTTTGTTCTCAGTATATTGCCATCTCTTGGTTTTATTAATTCGCCACATAAAATATTGTGGAATCTGGGGAATCTTTTTAATGTAAGCATCGTTGCCAACAAAATGTTATGCCGCTGTTTAAGTAAGCTAGCTGTTTATGTTAAAGAAAAAGTGTGCATTGATTGTTTGAACAAATCTTGTTACACTGTGTGGGGTGTGGGGGGCGGCAGAAGTGCTTCTTTGTTTTGCTGTTTTGAAACCAGTCTGCTTATGCACGTGTTTCCTGAGCAATAAAGTTGTTGAACCGAATTACATTGCTTGTCAGTTTCGTCATGAAACCCTGCCACGCTACAATATAATTTCATTCTATTGCATTTCTGTGGTTTCATTGCTGTGCTTCTTAGGTCCCCTTCACCCCAGACGTCCGCCAACAAACTTTTATTTTGAATTTTTTTTCTCAAGTTTGGTATTCGCGTCATTGATGTGATTCGCTTCAAACCACACTCGCCTGCAACTGCGGGGCAATAGGCTGCATGTGTTCTTACTGCAAGTGTCACGTAGTTATAACCATTCATAACGCGGATTCTTCACACCCGTTCGAGGACTGAGCACTGAGCAACGGGACGCGTTTAACTGTGTAGAGAGCGATACCAGGGGTGCGTATCAGTGTCTTTCTTGACGGGGTGTTTGACAAAACGTAGCGACGAGTGACGTTGGTGCAACAAGTAAAACTGGTTTCTGTTCATGCTCGTCAGATTTTAGTAACAGCTTAAAGTACAAAAATACATGTTTGCTGTATTAGAATTCATTGAATATCTTCATAAGATTTGGGGAGTTTGGGCAGAGAAGGTCAACGGAGTTCTACCAAAAAAAGTTAGCCAAACGGGTTATTTCTAGAAATACGAAGTGATACATATTCCCTTGCCTCCCAGATTATGCGTGCTTCGGTTTTCAGGACCTGGCACAATTGCACACAACGCGTAATTTAGTTAATTGCTCTGAGCCAAACGTGAAGTAGTGTTAGCAGCTAAGACAACGTTAAGCAGTAGGCATAATGTTAATGAGCGAAGGTTTATGACCTAACATGTTATGTTCACCAAATAGGTAGTTGTATTTACCGTCCAATTTGATAATTATAAATTATTGTCGGTCAGTACTTTTTCGTCAGATTGCTTGCTAATTACTATTACTTGTCGCTGTAGGTACTGGCCGCTGAAAAACACTACTGCGCATGTGTGCTCACAAAAAATAAAAATCGGGAAATACGGCAGTTCTGCATCTTCCCATCTGCATCTTCAACATCTTTGGTTTAGGGCTCATTCCAAGATTATAATCGTTTATTTTACTTGCATTTATTTATTTTCCTTGATCCTGACCCGGAAACCATCTGACTTAGTTTTTCGGATTTGCTAGGAACTGTTTGAAGTAAGGTTAAGACCGCAGTGTAGTTTTTATTTATTTAATCAGCGATATTTTTTATATATTACATTTTCCATTTTAAAACTTTGGGAAATCGGAATGTTGCCGTTAAGTAACTTCAGAACAGCACTATTATAAACCTCTAACCTTTGATTTTATCAGTAGCACCATAAAAAGGATATGGAGGATATGAAGTTGTTTTTTTCATACAAGTTACGTAAAATTACAAGGTAATTACATTTCTTAAGGAGAGCTCTGTGTTAATAATTCACCGATAATAAGTGTGGCGTATTGATATATAAAAGCTTCTTGGGCATTAACCACGATGACCAGTAGGATTTTGCAACATAGTATACCAGTGAGTAAAAATGGTAAATTAAAAACATTTATTAGAGACCATTTATAACATCTTGGGAGTCGCAAAGAAACTTCTGTATGATGTCGCTTCCCATTCAATTGCTTAAAAAAATAACTAAATATTGAAACCAGGGGTCAGAAACCCGATTCCTGGAGAGCCACAGGGTCTGCTGGCTTTTGTTGTTAGTCAGCACTTAACTGTGTAATCAACTTTCATTGATCAATTAACACATAGTTTCTTTGGTCTGAATCGGTAGCTGATTTTAATGCAAAAACTAGCACACCCTGCGCCAACCCCTATCTGCAAGTAAAGAAAGATTTTGGTTGTAAGGCAAGAGACTGCCCAGATTTTCTATTGCTGTGTGCCTCCCTGTGTGCACTCAAATCTTACTTGTAAGACATTTTCTGTAAAGTAATTGCTATACCTTGTTTCAAAATTCTCCTCTGGAGCATTAAACATGAATTTCTTTATTCTCTTAGAGCCACTGTTACCTTCATGGAAGAGTGTAAGCTGTCCCACCCCCCCATTAGAAGAGTGGTGGATTCCACCAAGTTGACTCACTGCAACAGCCAATCCGAACCCTTGCCTGACTCCATGAGATGTTTAAGCTCCTCCTCTTTGGTCGGAGACGTGAAGGTTGAATCTGTGATTGAATCCACAGATTACACAAGGATTTTATATGAGATGACCCAGGAGGAACAAGACAGACTATCCAACATGAAGGAGGAAGTGGAGGAATGTGAGGAGAGGCAGAGTGTGAAAATGGAGAGAGAAGATGGTGTGATGGATGACAAGGAACTCGGGAGAGAGCAACAAAAAGCAAGGGATGAACAGAAGGGGAAGGGTGTAGCTTATCTAACCTGTCAGACTCACAAATTTGAGAAGAATGGAGTGAAATCAGAATACGGTCAACAGGACATGGAGGAGGTGTCCAATCTGGTCACTGCCTGCCTGCGGAATCAGCCAAGAGTGCTGATTTGCAGAATAAAAACAGGTAATTCAGTTCCTGAGTCACTATGTCCCTTCACCAGGAAAGAAGGCCAGGGAGTGACATCTCGACAGAGATGGCAGGAGCTCTCACCAATGAAGGGAAAGTGTTCACCGAGTCAGATGGACCAGGTCATGACCTGTAAGAGAAAGATGATTGGCCAGTTGGAGAAACTGCAGAAACACCAGTCGGCTTCATCAGAGGATGGGTAAGTGTGGTGATCTGGACTGCGGGCTCCTTCCAGTCGCTTCTTTTTTTCTTTTACTTGCTTCTGACGAGAAAAAATGGATTGAGGTCCACCATCTTTATGGACTTTCCAACCTGATAAATGTTCCTTCTAGGAGTTAGAATTAGAAGTTAGAAACTCCCAATTTGTCCTCTAAGAAAAAAATAGCTCAGGACCTGTGGATCCACCTCTCCCCATCTGCCACGTCTGTAGCTGACGTGACTTTGAACTGACGTTTGAAGGAGCAAGGACATTCTATTTGCCCAATTCACATTTTCCACATCTTATGAGAAAATGATTGGAATGAGCCCTGGGTGTCGCTGTTCTTTCTCTAACAACACAACTATATAATGTGCCTTCATTTGTCTTGAACAGGCTCTGTCTTGAAGCCTCCCATAACCCTACAGTCATCTCCCCAAGGAACCAGAACACAGGTTAAGATCCCTTCCAATTATTTTCTCAAAGAACAGGCATTTCTATTTCCAGCCTTTGTTTTTTCAACGAGAAGAAAAGCTATGTTGTAATTTATATGACCATGGTAGAGGAGGGCGAGCACACAGGTGTACACGTTTTTCTTTCTCCAGTTGAGTGATATTTATCAAAGCCATCTTGCATCACTATTTCCTATAGGCTTAATATTTCATGTGCACCTTCTCTCTCCTCAGGACAAACTGTTGAGGCATCGTCTGAGGTCTTTGCCTGCTCTCAGTGCCCATTTGTTCACACAGAGGAAGTGAATCTTCACCAGCACTTGAAAATTGTCCACGCTGAGGAGCTCAGAGAGACTCTGGTGCCTGGAAGAAGTGGAGCTGAGAACCCATCCAACAGCAGAACACCTCAGTGCTCCAAAGCCCCTGAGACACTCCCCACCCCAACACAGTCCCACACAGGCCCTTCAGGGGTCCACAAATGCCCCCAGTGTGGGAAGAACTTCAAATCAAAATCAAAATTGACAGTCCACACACGAGTGCATACGGGGGAACGCCCCTACCACTGCTCCCAGTGTGGGAAGAGCTATCTCTCATCGTCGCACCTGAGCAGACACCAAGTAATCCATACAGGGGAACGGCCATACCAGTGCTCCCAGTGTGGAAAGAACTACAAATCAAGATCTGGATTCACATATCACCAGCAAATGCACACAGGAGAACGCCCATACCACTGCTCCCTGTGTGGAAAGAACTTCAAATCAAATTCAAAATTGACAGTCCACACACGAATGCATACGGGGGAACGGCCATACCACTGCTCCCAGTGTTGGAAGAGCTTTGTCTCATCATCACGCCTGACCAGACACCAGCGAGTCCATACAGGGGAACGGCCATACAACTGCTCCCACTGTGGAAAGAGCTTCAAATCAAACTCAGAATTGGCAGTCCACACACTAATCCATACAGGGGAACGACCATTTAACTGCTCCCAGTGTGGGAAGAACTTCAAATTAAAATCAGAATTGACAGTCCACATGATAGTCCATACAGGGAAATTGGTATTCCACTGCTCCCAGTGTGGGAAGAGCTTTGTCTCTTCATCACACCTGAGCAGACACCTGCGAATCCATACAGAGGAACGGCCATACCACTGCTCCCAGTGTGAAAAGAGCTTCAAATCAAAATCGGAATTGGCAGTCCACACACGAAGGCATACCGGGGAACGCCCATACCACTGCTCCCAGTGTGGGAAGAGCTATGCCTTGTCATCGCATCTCACCAGACACCTGCAAATCCATACCGGGGAGCGGCCATACCACTGCTCCCAGTGTGCGAAGAGCTTTGCCTCGTCATCACACCTGACCACACACCAGCGAACCCATACAGGGGAGCGGCCATACCACTGCTCCCAGTGTGGGAAGAGCTTCAAATCAAAATCTCAATTGACAGTCCACACACAAATCCATACAGGGGAACGCCCCTACCACTGCTCCCAGTGTGGGAAGAACTTCAAAGCAAAATCAATATTGAAAGTCCACACACAAATCCATACAGGGGAACGACCATTCCACTGCTCCCAGTGTGGCAAGAACTTCAGAACAAAATCTGAATTAACAATCCACCAGCTAACTCACACAGGGGAACGCCCATACCACTGCTCCCAGTGTGGGAAGAGCTATGTCTCGTCATCACACCTGACCCGGCACCAGCAAATCCATACAGGGGAACGTCCATACCAGTGTGGGGTGAAAGACTAATAACACACAAGCAAACTCATACCGGAGAACACCCCTACCTCAGCACTTAATGTGGAAAGATCTTCACACAGTTAATGGGTCTGCAGAGATGCCAGCAAGCTCATACATAGTAGCATCCAGTGTATGTTCCTGTAAATTGACTACTTGGCCTTACCCAACTTTGACATTGTATAAGTTTTGAATAAATGGTCTATTGGACTTGCTTTTCCTTGTGGCTGTTCTAAACATCACATTACATTAATGGCATTTGGCAGGTGCTCTTATCCCGAGTGAAGTACGAAGTAAGTGTATACCCATAACCAGAGATAAGTGCGCTGAAAGAGGGGAAGAGGGAAGTACAATTTCAACTGCCAATCTCACCCTGACTTCCTCTTGTTGATCCGCCCATCAGGAAATGAGCCCAAACGCCACTTGTAGTGTTCAAATGTTGGGTCGCACCGAGGAGCCGTCGCGGAAACCTTCATGAATAATTTCGAAGGAATCGACGGCGCCCGGCCACACCCCCCTGCCGTGGTTCCCCCACCAGTGCACAGCCGGACCGTCATTAACTGCCAGCCGAGTGCGACAGCTCCCTGCGCTCCTTAAGCGAGGCACACATACGGCTGTGTCACAACCAAATTTATCCCCTCCGGGGTCACGTTTCCGGTTCCGTCTCTGCAATGACGTCAATCATATTTGTTTACTGCTGTGTGTAATAGGCTCTGCATCGGCTAGCTAGCGATGCTTTTGTGAATATGTAGTGCTTCATATGTAATATCCCGATTATTTCTATACATTGAACCACGATATAGGCTACATCTAGCTAGCTAGATAGAAAGATCCCTGGCTAGCTAGGAATAAAAAAACAGCTATGGCTTATCTTCCTAGTCTGGCCGTCTCGGTAGCTAGAGGTTTCTTATTTTGCTAGCTAGGGAGCTAACTTAAATATATGTCATGCTTATCTACTTCTCTACATATATTTATTGCCGAATGGTTTGCTGTCCGTTTCACTAACTAGCTAGCGGTACTGATATTAGTCCACTGAGAGATGAGCACTAGCTATCTCTATCGCTATCTTAAACTGTAGGGAAATTGGAAATGTATGTTTCGCTAACTTACATACACCGGACTAAATAAGTGATTATTGACAGTAATGACTAAGCGTATGCCGTTCACATAAAACACGCAGACACGCTAGCCAGTTGACGC
This sequence comes from Conger conger, assembly GCF_963514075.1. NCBI lineage: Eukaryota > Metazoa > Chordata > Actinopteri > Anguilliformes > Congridae > Conger > Conger conger. The sequence continues at coordinate 64,162,259 of NC_083764.1, read as the reverse complement.
TACCGTACACATCAGGGGATCGCATCATAGCAACAGATAAAGCTTGGCAACCACGCTGTCGACTTGACGTCAAGTCATGACGTTAACTTACGCATGAGGGGAATGTAACCGGAGACCGCGGCCGTTGCAGCAGTCAGGGGAACGTTAATTTAAATATTTCTATGCCGTTACCTTGTGATTCCATTGCACGCGCTGGCGAACGAAGTTTCAATCGCATCACACACTCGAGCAAAGGCTAAGGTACACTCTCAGAAATAAAGGTATTGGAGGTAAAAAATGTTGTTCTTGAAAGAATGATGTTCCCAAATGTACCCCGAATAGTAAAATAATGTTCTTTGGGTACCAATAAGTACATTTTAGAAGCAAAATGGTACAAATTACACCTATGGTTAGTGGTAGTGGTAGTGGTAGAAATTTAAGTAGGCTATGTAACCAGCGTTGTACTTTTTTGTATGCTAAAGCCAACAACCAAGTGGGCATATCTAGAGGTTTCTCAATGAAGACATCCTTTGAGGTAACAATGTAAAATATTTAGAAAAAAACAACAAAAAAAGCAAATACACATTTAGGAAAAAGAAAGTAATTTTTAAATTTAATTTCGTGAATCTACGTTATTATTTTCTTTGGCTGGCTCAGTTGAAGATATGGACAAGCAACGGCCAGATCAATAATTAGACACAGGTAACGCATTCTCCAGAAGGTCGAGCCAATGTCTGCAGTTACTCTCAGTGACCTGCAGGGGGACACACAGAATGAGCAGCAAAAGGGCATTTTCCACTGCATTAACGTCAACTCTCAGCCATTCAGGTGAGTTAAGTATATCACAATGAATCAAATCCATTTTAGGATCAAATTAGGAAAAAAAAGGGGGGAAAAAAGACAAAAACAAAAAAACAAAACTCAACAAATACTGACTGTGCACAATACAAAAAACAACCAACAGTACTTCTCAACCAAGCTTAGAGCCAAGACCATTAACAGCTTTAATGGAGACACCAGGCATGAAACCACCAAATGTTATTTAGCATGTTATTATTATTATTCAGCATGTCATCCTACCTTATTTTTATAAGTTGTTATTATTATACAGTAATAATCTACTTTCAACTCGGCAAGTAATTTATTTTCTGTTCAGGTCTCTTGCCGCATTTTTAAAATAAGAGATTGCAGAACAGTTCTGGCGAGATTTCGGAAACAGCTGACAAAATGGTGGATCTTTCCAAGGAAACCCAACGACTGCCAAACGGAGCACGCCGCTCCCACACCGCGATGTCTCCCGCCACCGTGCCAAACTTCGCCGTGTCAAAACAGGAACTATGGAGACGCGAAGTGCACCGCCACAAAACATTCAAAGAACATTCAAGTTTCTTCGTCAGTGCTGCTTTTGAAATATTAGCACATAAACATGTGGAATGTGCACATAAACGTTAGGATTGTATTCACTATGATAGTTTAAGATTACATTTTGTGTTTTTTTTTTTTTTTTTTTTTTTTTTTTTTTTTTTTTTGCACAGGTCAGGACACGGACTACAAATCATTTCTTTACATAAATACTTTGGAATAATTATTCTACATCATTGGCCCTTTACTTCCAATTGTGCAAGCCTTTCAGCAAGTTTTTCAGCTTACAGCACGGACGGCCCCTCCCACCCAACAGAGAATGGCAACAATCTCCCATCTGATTGGACGAATCCCAGCATTACGCAATGGCACTGGAGAAGGTGCAGATTTAGTTCCACTTGGTGAAGCTCTTCCACTGGTCCTCAGCACACCAGATCTCTCAGATCCACACAGTCTCTGGACAAACCCAGTTGGATCCGTTCCGGTCCAGTTTGTTCCAGTCCGATCCAGTCTAGTCCAGTCCAGTCTGGCACAAGGACGTTACGAGAAAATGGTGCCAGCCTAGTCTTAAGGTTTCCTCTGAGCAGCATACAGGATGGGGCCAGTGTGTGTGTGAGGTGTATGTTCATGTATGAAGTGTAAGCGCATGTGTGTGTACGGTGTGTGTGTGCATATGATGTGTGTGTGTGTGTGTGTTTAGTCTCTCCCCCTCCTGTCTCAGAGGACCTGTTCAGTGCTGGAGGCGGAGATGTCCAGGAGTCTCCAGGCAGCGCTGGGGTTCAGCTCCTCCTGATCCCGGCACAGAGCCCACACATACAGCATCCTCAGCACCTTCTCCTGTGGCCAGCAGAGGGAGCCAGAGAACAGAGGTTACGCACTCACACTCACACTCTCACTCTCACTCTCACTCTCACTCTCACTCTCACTCTCTCACACACACACACACACACACACACACACACACACACACACACACACACACTCACCGGGTCTCCCTCCACCACGTCCCCCCTGGGCCCCCGGATCACCATCACCAGCTGGGCCTGGAAGGTGATGATGAGGACCGGGCCCTGCTCCATCAGCTTCCCCATCGCCAGCTGAGAGAGTGAGGGAGAGAGAAGGAGAGGGAGAGGGGGGAGAGAGAGGGGGAGGGGGAGAGGGGAGAGAGGGAGGGAGAAGGGAGGGAGAGAGACAGAGATGGAAAGGGGAGAAGAGGGAGTGAGATTTGGTTTCTAAGACAGGAGGAAGAGGTAGTGTGCACTGAGAAACAGGAAGTCGCAGTGATTGGTCAGACGGAGGCTCACGTCGATGTTGTCGATGTCCAGGATCTTGGAGTGGAACTTCAGGCCCATGGCCCGGGCCTGCTGGATTGGGTGAGCCAGCTGACTGTAGGTCTGTGGACGGCAAGAGAAGAGGGCCAAAATACATAAACCCCATTACATTACATTACATTACATGGCATGTAGCAGACGCTCTTATCCAGAGCGACGTACAACAAACTTCAGACAGAGGAAGCGCCTTTGTGCTTTCTGTCTCCTGAAGAGCATGATTATAACCTGTAGCCTAGTGGCTAATGTACATGACTGGGACCCGGTAGGTTGCTGTTGGGCCCTTGAGCAAGGCCCTTAACTCCACATTGCTCCATGAACTGTAAGTTGCTTTGGATAAAAGCGTCGGCTCAATAACCAATTATTATTACTTTCACATGACATTACAGGCTTTCAGCCAACGCTCTTAAATCCAGCCTAGTTCTCTAACCGTTGGTAATATTCAACTGGACTTTTAAAAAACATCAATTCATCATGAATAATCCAAAACAAATGACACTGTATCATTGTATTAAAGGTACAATAGGTAATTTTGGACAGTCAAGAGAGGAATAGCAGCAACACTTTCAAACCACAACATTGTTTATCCCTCCCCCCTCTCTGTAAGCGCACTGACGTTGAAACGCCATTGGCTGTTAGATTAGAACACATTGTACCTATTGTACCCTTAATACAATGTGTTACTGCACTGTATTGGGCATATGAATCTAGGCTGGCTCTGGTATTCAGGTGCTTGGGATGGCAAGCAGGACTAAGTGCAGTCACCCTGCTGTAGTAATGTGTTTAGGGAGTCTACTGGGGGTTGAGCGGACAGCACTTACAGCTTCATAACACCAATCCTTCAACACCTCCAGCTCTCCTCGAACCATAGCCTGGGGAGGGAGGGAGGGAGGGAGCGAGATAGAGAGAGAGAGAGAGAGCGAGAGAGCGAGAGAGAGAGAGGAATAAAGATAATGAACAGTAAACCAAGGTGTTCTGCAGTAAACCAACATCTCCATAGACTCTGTAGTAAACCAAGATCTCCCCCACACCTGAAGCAATGATACTCTATACTCTAATCAAGACCTCCAGACAGCTGAAATGAAGATACTCGAGAGTAAACTAAGGTCACCGGACACTTAAAACAGAGATACGCTGCAGTACAGCGGTTTAAAGTGCGGCAGCTGAATCCGAGTCAGGCTGGGTTCTCGGGGGCAGGGTCACACCCACCTCCAGGACGTTCGGGATGATGTCACGCTCACACTGCTTGAGGAACGAGTCCTTGTCGAAGTTCGGATCGGCCTTCACGATCTCCGTCAGCACCTCGGATATCTCCGTTTTGGAGAACAGCCCGCCTGCGGACAAAAACAACAACAACTCCCATGACGCACCACCGAATTGAAAATGACACACCCTTCATAAAAGGATTTTCAAGTTGAGGGGGTAGTTTTTGTACATGACATTAAAACAGTCCAAATTAGTCCAAAAGTACCAATAAAACCTACTTCAGAAAGTTTTGAGTTATAAGATATAATAATAATATAATAATAGATATAATATATTATATCTATATTATATAGTAGCTAACAGTATATATATATATATATCTTATATTTATATATTATATAGATATAATTTGTCTTCTGCATTTAACCCACCCCATAGTCATTTAGGGGGAGCACAACGGCGGAAGTACATCAAACCTGACGGACATGTCCTTTGGTTATGAATCGTTATTAATTCTCGAAAAACGGAACAGACGAGAGGTTAAATACGAAACGCTCTTACCGATGAGGCCTGTGACTCTGTCCGTGACGGCGCGTGAAGCCCTGATTACAGCGTTGTCACTCTCGTCGTATTTCATCTTCATTTCGAAGAACCCTGCAGAAACAGAAAAACGCCGGAGAAGTTAAGACTGTTGTAACCAAAACCCGCTGAGCACACACGTATCCTCTTCCGTCTTCCGCTGGTTCCTTCTGAAGGTGGTATTAAAACGGGGAACTTATCCGTGAACAAACGACTCTCTTTTACAAAAGAATTTCCCCTGCATGTGCATTTCAAATACACATGACACCTCCTGTAAATAGGACAGCTTCGGAGTTGCTGTTCGGTGTAGTTCCTCACTTTGAAGGAGGCAGGCTACTGACTCCAATAAGCTTCTAGTCTTTCTGCTAAGCTAACACGTGAAAATTGAGTGAATGCATCTCATCTAAGCGCAAGTCGGAAAAAAGGTTTATTTTCCACAATGTTAGTGTTTCCCTTTAAAACGGACAACCTGCACTTAGAAATGAGATTATGCCTCCCCCTGCTGTTTCAGGAAAGAAATGCACCACATGTTGAAAGAAAAGCATATAAAATTCAATCGACTATTAAAGCGCAAGTTGTTCGGTTTCTCCTTTGACGCATTCCTTACGGTTGAAGACCATGTTGTTGTCCTTGAAGTCTTTCCACTGCTGATACCATTTGGAGTCCCGGTGGAGCACGATCCCCATCGCATCGCTGCGGAAACACATTCCCTGTGTCAGTCGTGTGCATTGTGAATAAAGTTCATTTGAATATTCTGAGCACCACACACAGAGGTTCATTAGTCTGAGGCTAAAGTAAACTACCGACAATTACTGTCCAAAGCCTATTTTGTATTTTTTTAATCAAAGCATCTACAAGAACATTTGTTCCATGCAAGTTTGTTTTTCTGTTTATTGATGGTTATTTTACTGTATTGCAGTGCTTTGAGTCTAGGAAAAATGCTTTATGAATAAAATGTATTATTATTATTTAATATGTTTATACAGAACACACACATTTTACTAAGGTAGGGAGGCACAAAAAGTAAGGATAAAAACGGCCATTTTCAGTGCACTACAGCGCCACCATGTGGCCACCTGGCACCATGCAGGCAAGAAACCTCTCGTACTGTAATACAGCGGATGGGGAACCAGGCATGAATCTCCGGGGTTGCAAGTTTGAATCCCTGATGAGGTAGTGCTGCTGTGCCACCGGGTAACACCGGATAAATTGGGACTGTAAATTGGAGACGTGAGCTGTGGGAGTCGCACGGCGTGAGACGGGACATACTCGTTGGCCTCGAAGACTCTGGACTCGGTCCCGGACCCCCGGGAGGAGGAGTCGGTCCTCATGCGCAAACGGGACGGGGCGCGGTATGGCCCGCTCTCCCCCAGCTCGTCGATCTCCTTCTTCACCGTCTCCATGCCCTGGAAAAACACAACCATGCGTCAAACCACCACTCCAAACTACAGCCACAAACACACGTCAAACAACCACTCCAAACTACAGCCACAAACACACGTCAAACAACCACTCCAAACTACAGCCACAAACACACGTCAAACAACCACTCCAAACTACAGCCACAAACACACTTCAAACAACCACTCCAAACTACAGCCACAAACACACGTCAAACAACCACTCCAAACTACAGCCACAAACGCACGTCAAACAACCACTCCAAACTACAGCCACAAACACACTTCAAACAACCACTCCAAACTACAGCCACAAACACACGTCAAACAACCACTCCAAACTACAGCCACAAACACACGTCAAACAACCACTCCAAACTACAGCCACAAACACACGTCAAACAACCACTCCAAACTACAGCCACAAACACACGTCAAACAACCACTCCAAACTACAGCCACAAACACACGTCAAACAACCACTCCAAACTACAGCCACAAACACACTTCAAACAACCACTCCAAACTACAGCCACAAACACACGTCAAACAACCACTCCAAACTACAGCCACAAACGCACGTCAAACAACCACTCCAAACTACAGCCACAAACACACTTCAAACAACCACTCCAAACTACAGCCACAAACACACGTCAAACAACCACTCCAAACTACAGCCACAAACGCACGTCAAACAACCACTCCAGCCACATTCACACCCCTGTTAAAAATACACCTCAAATAATCACTCCGAACTACAGCCACATTCACACCCGTTAAAAATACACCGCAAATAATCACTCTGAACCACAGCCACATTCACACCCCTGTTAAGAGTATTTCTGTGCACTTTTTGTGTTTTCAATGTTGTGCTGTGATCCGACTGTACACTCTGGAACAAATTGCCCCATACGTATAAAATTTAATTTGTGTCGGGCTTTTCACAGAGGACTGTCACAAAAATGCAATAGTAACGAGTAACAGAAAGATTTTAAAAAAGGGGAAATATCAGTCCTGAGCCCCCAGATAGCAGGGGAGAAAAAAGCGTCAAAGATCCCTGTTAGGATACATCTCAAGAGGAACCCAGATATAAGGACAAACTAATCTAACTATCTTACAAACAAACAGATTTTACAAGAAACTGGCACGTGCCAGTTACAGGCTTGGCTTACAAACTCTTTTCCTCAGGAAAACAGTCCCAAAGCACTGACGTTCTGAGGGCTGCGTTCAGCACACCCCCCGGAATTTAAACCTCACGGGACGGGGTGAGTCCCGGAATGCCGGGATGAGTCCGGGAATCTTGCCTGGGATATGGCCCGGAACGCTCCCGTCTTCCCCAGCTTCTCCCCGCTCTGGGACACGGACTCGGCGGAGTGTTTGGCTGCGCGGGCCGCCTCCTCCACGCCCTCCTTGATCTTCTTCCCCAGGTCGGTGCGCCCCACCTCCTCCAGGCCCTGCCGACCAATCAGGGGAGAGCAGCCAAGGGTTTGTCAGAAGGGGAGGGGGGGGGGGACACAGTGACACGCCCACAACATGTACAATTTAGAGTTATAGCCAAGCCAATACATTACAGTTATTTCGCTTTTTTTAATCCAAAGCGATTTACAGTTGATTAGACGAAGCAGGAGACAATCTCCCCTGGTGCAATGTGGGGCTAAGGGCCTTGCTTAAGGGCACAACTGTGCTGTTCTTCTTGTGTCTATCGGGGCTTGAGCCAGCAGCCTTCCAGGTCCCAGTCCTGCCACAGGCTGCCCCACAAGGCGACTTACCCAAGCTACAGATACACAAAACTATAATAACATAAGTGCCACTATCAAGGTTCATGCCCCAAGGCCTACAGCATAAAGAAAGAGAGGACTTTGTGGGGACCTTGCTGGTTGGTTGGCTGGCCGGTTACCACGGCGACGACGAGAGCCTACCTCCTTGACGGTCTCTGAGAGGGAGTCCAGCCTCTTCTTCAACACCTCGGACGTCTTCACCGTTTCAGACTCGATGGTTTTCTGTGAGGGACACGGGAGTATGGGGGAGGAGAAGAGGAGGGGAAAAAAAACAAACAAGCCTATTAAGGGACACAAAAAAACACACGGCCGAGTTATTCGGTTAAGTATCGGCTCCGGCGCACAATGACAGCGTCCAAACAGGTATGGGCCGAACTCCGCGGTTTTGGCCGCACACACTCACGTATTTCCGCCGGGCCTGTCTCAGGGCCTCCGAGTCCTCAAGCCGCTTCGCCTCCTCCCGAAACTTCTTGATGTTCTCCTTCATCTCCTTGTTCTTGTTCAGCTCCTGTTTCAGCGAGTCCACAAACTCCCCCAGGAAGCCCTTCCTCGCCCCTCCTCCCCCCGACGCGTACCGCACCTTCACACACACACACACACACACACACACACACACACGGAAATCAGATCTCCATAAACAGGTCCCATCGGTACACAACAAACTTCAGGAACATTTAAAGATGAAATATAAGTCTGTCAATCATTATTGCTACACACGCTACAAATGTATATATGCAGCTTAGTAGAGGTTGTACAGCATTGAATCCAAGCTCCAATCACTATTTAGCAAGCATTAAACACGTGTGCGATAAAAGAGTATGACTTGTATCATACCGATATGAGCATCAATTATTAGGTTTGCTACCTGTGTAGAAACCGACGGCGACCCACATATCCGGTAGACTTGAGCAGCGTTCGCAGCGGACACACAAGACCGGGCCGTCAGGAGAGGTAACCCCCTTCTGACACACAACTGAAACGCAGACGAAAAACCATGCAACTAGGTAACACACCTTTACAACGGGTTAACTGAGCAACGTGTTCAATGTACCCCCAGCATCTCAATGTACCCACAGCAACAGTAGCTAACAGTAACGGTACAGAACTGTCTCGCCTCTAGTTCATCTCCGGTAGCAGGCAATAATTTGCATAATTTCATTGATTCCATCTACGAGGTGTCACAATCTACATCTACGTCACAGTTTCCTCATTTTCATTCACACAATTAAGCAACAATCTAGCAGGCGGTTTCTCACCTGTAAACTGCACAATTGACATTTATTTTAAATGGTCACATTTACTGCAAGCTAACGATAGCTTGCCGCAGGCCCTGCTAGCTATGATAATTAGCTTGGTTGGCAAAGTGGTCTTTCCATTATCTGTAGAGCTAGCTGGCTAACATTGTTTCGTGATCGGTTAGCTTAGCTACATGTCGCAAACGAGCAGATCATCCATTCATTTTTTTTTTTCATTAGAGAAATGACTGAACGGCAAGACGAGACAGTCCACAAGCTAGCTCATTGGCTAGTTGCCTAGCTAGATAGCCAGCACATTGTCAATGCCAAGATCACCGTGGCACGCCTCCTCACTCCTCGTACAACTAAGCAGCCAGAGCTCGCTCAATCTATCGAAGGAATTTTTCAACGTAACAGATATTTATGCACACATATATTACCCATACATTAATCTCTCAATGAAAACATGTTCATTCAACGATATTCTCACGCAGCGTCTCACCTGGTAACACTGACATAAGGACGCCGCCATCTTGGACACAACGCGTGTGTGACCATCAGCTGACCTTCTGACGTAGACGTGGGAGGGTCTGGAGACCCCGCCCCCTATTCGTTCGCGCGAATGTATGAATGTACACAGACTCGGAAATTCCGACTTCCCAGTACAAATGGAACGCAGCAATAAACAACTACCTTAACCACGTGTTTAATGGGAGCTGCATTTACGTTGTTCGTAATTAAACATTTACTGAGGAAATGTATGATTGCGTATTGCTTGGCCCACGTTGGTGGAAGGAGCTTTATTTCTATACCCTGTAGACTCGCGTACCTTCTGTGTTTCATGGGAAGATTCAGTGTCAGAAGATGGGCCAGTGAAACTGTAGTATACCAACGAGTACTTTTGTTCAAGGGCGTAGTTATATATGTTTAGGTTGTTTCACTGCTGGAACCCAATTTTCGATTGTAATATTATCAGTATTTAGCCGTTAAATGAAATTAGTCCTTGTAGCTAAACTTGGTGGGTATAGCGATTGGGACATATCACTACCAGTTATTTAGGAATCGATGCCCATGCTTATGTTAGTAGGAAATTATGTTTGTGGATCACAGAATGATGGGAAAAGAGATGAAGCCATTGAGACAAGGATTCATACAAGTATAATTTTTGTTTATTTATTGAAGTATGAAGATACATTTCCCTCCCTTCCTGTTTCACACACAGCCTCCGTCCCCTCCCTGTCCCAGACATCCCAGAAGACACAGGTCATTTTGGCGCATTTCGCCCAGCGTTTAAATAAACGCGCTTCCACATCCTGAAAAAATGCCAGAGCCTTGAACATTCAAGCCTTGGAAAAAGATGCCGATTGAAAAGTAACAGTCGCAGGGGTAAAAGTTCTAGAACACCGTGGAACAGCCACAGAACGAGCCAGTGGCGTGCAGGGTACCCTGGGAAAGACGATGACCTCATCAAAGTTTCAGGAAGAGGACCAGAGACGGATGCAGGTGTGCGTGAGAGAGAGAGGGAGAGAGTTGAGCCCTGTACTTTTGGACAGACCCAAATTATTTTTGGCAATTTGGCAAGCTGCAGCAGTTCCCTTCCACACAGTAACACTGGCGACCCGTTTAATAATTTTATTTATCATGATTTATTTACTCTTTATTCCTGGTGAGGAAAGGGACTTTAATGTTCCTGTAGTACTCAGACCAGGGGCACGGCCAATCAGAAAGCGTTTGGCTACGGCTTCCCTATTGAATGATATGTTTCCTCCCAACGGTGTGCAACGTTTTGCAACAGGCTTTAAGCTGTCAGAGCAAACCGTACTACGTTGGTCAATCCGCCTACGGTTTACAACAGGATGTTTAACGCACCACCGTTTCGGTTTAAATAAACGTTTTGCTACGTTTTATCGTGACTGGACGTGGCCCAGGACTCTTGAATTCTTGGTAGTCCCTTCCCCAAGTAAGTTAATTTTTACAGAAGTCTCCTTAACCCTTCCAGGTGTAAGATCACACATTTTTGTTTACAATGTTCTTAACTGAACATTAATGTAATGCTGATGTAAAGATCACTGCTACTCTTCAAAGGGTCAAAGACCAACATCATGTTTGAAGAACCAAAGAAAACTAATACTGATATCTAGCTCAAACATTTAATTTGAGATTTTAAAACCAGGGGTCCCACAACTTCCCACTACAGGAAGATTTGGTGTTGGTCTTTTTATGTGTGCAAGTAACATGGTAGTTTACATTTTAAAGGTACAATAGGTAATTTCGGACTTCTAACGGTCAAGAGAGGAATTGCAGCAACAAACACCATCAAACCACAACACTGTTTATCCCTCCCCCCTTCTCTGTGGACACGCTGACATTAAAACGCCATGGCCTGTGGCAATTAGAACCAATTTCCAACCAATGAGCTTGAATTGTTGAACAGCTATAGAATGCCGGCCTGTCAACTGCTTATTTTGAAACCCGAATTTAAGGACTATGAACACAGGCAGAGGGCGAGTTAACATGTCAGTGAGCCTGTTCCAATGATAGGAAGGGATTTACAATGGTCTTGTAACAACATTCTAACACAAAAATCTTACCTATCGTACCTTTAACCAAACAATGATGCATAGATTCCCTTGGTGGCCAATCAGAATATCCATACAGAAAGGACATCGGGAATAAGACCTCACATAAAAAAAGAAAATAAATAAAAAAATTGATATTACATCCCGCAGTTATAGATTTGGAAAAAATGGACATAAAGCATAAACCTTTGACTTAACAAACCGTAAAAAGTGATTACTGAGGGTATTTTCTTGTTGTTTGAAGCACTTATATGGATGAGTGTAGAATTAGAACAGAATATATTATCCCTACGGAAGGCTGAAAAAAGGAATAAATTAACAAATAAAGACAAAGTCTAAATACATTACAATACAATACAACTGTTCACCATCATATGAAATCGTTTGAAAGGTAAAAAAATAAATCAATCATTTCATATTTGAGCTGTCGAATGGAAACCCTGCGTTCCCATCATGCACCAGGGCAGGACCATCCCATCTCCATCCTCTCCACAGAAGCATCATCAGTGTGTTCCAACTTTCTCCAGATGGGGTGGGGGGGTCCCTCACAGTAGGCCAGTTTGTTGTGCAGGTCTGAGGCGGTGCTGATCGTACTCCCATACCAGTCTCTTAATGTAGGCCAGCTTGTTGTGCAGGTATTCACAGCGATTCCTTTCCTGGATGTAGTTGGGGTGAGTCTGGAAAGAGAACGGGGAAGGAGGGTGAAAAACTCGGCCGGGAGGGAGGGAAAACGGTCAGAACTCGGCCGGGAGGAAGGGAAAACGGTCAGAACTCGGCCGGGAGGAAGGGAAAATGGTTCCTAAGAGGACTGACCAGGACCAAGAGGAGATAAACATTTCGTTTACCTTTTTAATTTTTCGATACTCCTGCAGAATTTGATTGTGGATCGTCTGTGGAACAGAATTTCTCCAGGTCAGTCAACAGTCCTTACAGAACAGGAATAGACGCAGAGCAATCGGTCTGGTGTCGGTGAGGTATGACGTGATATGGCGTGATGTGCAGATGAGGACACACTGGTTTCATTTCACAAAGCGGGTTGTGTTGTATGTATTTAAACACAAGTCATGGAAACTGATTTGTTTGTGCAGTTGCGAGAGTGTGTGCGTGTGTCTATATTTGAGTGAGTTTGTGTGCACTTACATGCGAGTGTGTAAGTCTGTGTGTATGTGTGTATATGTGTGTGAGTGTATGTGTGTCTGTGTGAGTGAGTGAGTGAGTGAGTGAGTGAGTGAGTGAGTGAGTGAGTGAGTGAGTGAGTGAGTGAGTGAGTGAGTGAGTGAGTGAGTGAGTGAGTGAGTGAGTGAGTGAGTGAGTGAGTGAGTGAGTGAGTGAGTGAGTGTGTGTGTGTGTGTGTGTGTGTGTGTGTGTGTGTGTGTGTGCGTACCTTGTACTTGTCCGTGCCCAGCTGCAGCTGTTTGAGCTCACAGTCGAGCAGCGTAAAATGGCGGGTGAGGCCCTCGATGCGGCCGTGCAGGTCCCTGTACTCGCTGTACTCCACGCTGAAGTCAGCCTTATACACCTGCCTCTGCTCCGGAGAGCCAATCGCTGAGTACTTCCTGCTCCGGGAAGGGGGGGGGGGGCGGTGGGGAGGGGGAGAGACAGACAGAGAGAGAGAAGGGGAGGGAGAGAGAGGGAGGGGGGGAGGGAGAGAGAGGGAGGGAAGGAGGGAGAGAGGGAGGGAGAGACAGACAGAGGGAGGGAAGGGGAGGGAGAGAGAGGGAGGGAAGGAGGGAGAGAGGGAGGGAGAGACAGACAGAGAGAGGGAAGGGGAGAGAGAGAGAGGGAGGAAAGTAGGGAGAGGGGAGAAGGAAGGAAGGAGGGAGAGAGAGGGACGAAAGGAGGGAGAGGGGGAGAAGGAAGGAGGGAGAGAGAGGGAGGAAAGTAGGGAGAGGGGGAGAAGGAAGGAGGGAGAGAGAGGGAGGAAAGTAGGGAGAGGGGGAGAAGGAAGGAGGAAGAGAGAGGGAGGAAAGTAGGGAGAGGGGGAGAAGGAAGGAGGGAGAGAGGAACACTGTGCTCAAGTTCAGCCCCACGCAGAAGCACACAGTTCAGAAAAACAGACCTGCGCCTACATTCACGAAGCATCAGAGTGGGTTGGCTGATCCAGGATCAGCTCTCCCCTGTCGACATCAGCCTTATTCATTATGAGCTGAGAGGTCAACTGATCCCAGATCAGGGCCAGCTGGCAGTGCTGGAGTGATATGCTTCCCTTTCAAAGCGATGATTTACCATACGATTAAACTTTTAAAGCAGCATTAATACAGGCGAGTACCAGTAAAATAGTTTAAGGTCAGTTCTCTTCCTGCCTGACTCGTGCTTACGATAAATAGTCTGTGTCCTCCGACGTCGATGTGGGAATACTGCACATCCCGTTCAGATCTGGAAAAAAAGAAACATAAAACAAATTCAGCTATTTATGAACAGACCAAATGTCTCAGTTTTTTTTTGTCTTACAACGCAGCGCAACGCAACACAACACAACACTCTGGGTGGCTGCCTTAAGCCAACAATGCTTGGCTTAAGGTGACATGGCTCAGGCAGTAAGAGCAGTCGTCTGGCAGTCGGAAGGTTGCCGGTTCGGTCCCCCGCCCGGGCTGTGTCGAAGTGTCCCTGAGCAAGA